>NC_051083.1:20286997-20449497 GCF_004664715.2 Peromyscus leucopus
GTGGACGTCAAGAAAATAACCCATTTAAAAAATGCGGTACAGACTTAAACAGAGAGTTCTCAAAAAGATGAAATACAAATGGCCGAGAAACACTTAAAGAAATGTTCAACATCCTTAGTCATTAAGGAAACGCAAATCCAAACCATTTTGAGATTCCATCTTACACTAGTCAGGATGGCCAAAATGAATAAAACAAATGACAGCTCATGCTGGAGAGGTATGAAAAAGGGGAATACTCATCCATGGCTGGTAGGTTTGCAAACTGTCCAGTCACTATGGAAATTAGTGTGGCAGTTCCTTGGGAAATTGGGAATAGATCTACATCAAGATCCAGCTACAGAGGCTGGAGAGATGGCTCAGCAGTTAAAAGCACTGGCTGTTCTTCTAGAGGACCCAGGTTCAATTCCCAGCACCCACATGGCAGTTTATACCTGTCTGTAACTCCAGTTCCAAGGGATCTGATACTTTACACTAATGCACATAAAATAAAGTTAAATAAAAATTAAAAAAAAAAAGATCCAGCTACATCACTCTTGGGAATATACCCAAAGTACTCTACACCCTACTACAGAGACACTGCTTATCCATGCTCAATTTTGCTCAATTCATAACAGTCAGAAATTGGAAACAGCCTAATGTCCATCAACAGATGAATGGATAATGAAAATGTGATATATTCACACAATGGAATATTACTCAGATATTTAAAAAATGAAATCATAAAATTCGCAGTTAAATGCATGAAGCTAGAAAAAAAGTCATTTGGAGCAAAGTAACCCAGACCTAAAAAGACAAATACAGCAGGTATTCACTTATAAGTGTATGTTAGTTTTAAAGCTTTCAATGTCCATGATAGATATAGAGTAAGGGACTAGGAGGGATGGGAGGATTTCCTGAGGAAGGGGAAATAGAATACAATTACGGCAATGCAGTGATGGGTGGGTGGGACCTGAAATGAGAGGATTAAATAGAGACAGGGAGGGAAGAGGAGGATAAGAAAGAATACGGTGACAGCTAAAACTAAAGGCCATCCAAGGGGCCACATTAAACCTACTACAGTAGAAGCTTATTAATATATATACACACAACCAAAAGAAATATAAATGAAATCACCAAATAATGGGGGAAACAAAGCTCCAACTAGACATCTCTTGCTACCAACCGAAACCTCCAGTACCAGGAATAAGTTACATATAATTGAATTGTTGGCCAAAGGAGCCCCATGGAAACCCTCAAACAATTCAGGCTATTTCCAAGGCTATTGATTGCTCTCTACAAATTGATGGTAAAGCCCTATTGCCAAAGATAACACAAACATATCTTATTGAACACAAAAAAAGTCAAGCTGGTGCCTAACCAGAGCCAGTACTCCGCACAATACCAAAGGACAGAGATAATCATCAACTCAGCTATAAACCCTTTGGTAAACGGTGGTAACCTGAATGCATGATACACGTGTGCTCAAGTGGCACCAAAGTCCTGGGAGGGAGCAACCACTCTGACTGGATTTCAGTTACACTCTATGAGATGGAACCCATGCCTGACACTACCTTGGTGGCCAAGGACCTGCGACTAGATGGTCAGGGACTTAGGGAAAACCAAATACCATTGTTCCGCTAAAGGAATGTAGCAATATAATGACTCTTATATTCTGTTATACCCATCAGTGCCTTGCTCAGCCATCATCAGAGGAGCTTCCACCTGCAGAAAATGGGAGCAAATATAGAGACCCACATCTGGACAATGTATAGAGAGTGACAGACCTTGGAACACTCAATCCTAAAGGGGGTGTCTTCATCAAACTCTTCCCCTGGGGCTCAGGGAGATAATGTGGAGGAGGAAGAGGAAAGACTGTAAGAGCCAGAGGGGATGGAAGACAGCAAGAAAACAATGCCATCCAGACACACACACGAATTCCTGGACACTGGAGCACCTTGCACAGGGCCTACACAGGTCTGAGCCTGATGGCGTCCAACACTGAAAGTGGGAAATGGACGTGATCTCCCATCCCTAACACAAAGCTACTTACAATAGACAATTGCTCACAAAGGGAAAATTAGTTTTCTCCAATGGAGTCTCCCTGGATATGTTAACCATATGCCAAGCAGCGGGTAGCCAATACAAAACAAACACCATGGTACTTTTGTAGCTCTTTGTCTAAGCCTTTTTTTTTTTTTTTTTTTTTTTTTTTTTTTTACCTTACTGGTCTTTTGCTTACATATTATGGTTTCCAATTTTGTGTTTTTTATGGTTCCTCTCTCTCTCTTTCTCTCTTTCTGTATGTGTGTGTGTGTGTGTGTGTGTGTGTGTGTGTGTGTGTGTATGCACGTGAGCTTCTACAGCTCTTTGTTTTGTTCTATTCTATTTTTTTTGTTTTCTAAAGAGAGCGAGAAAGAAGGAAGGCGTAGATTTGAATGGGTGGGGAAGAGGGGAGGTTATGTGGGAGATGAGGGAGGGGAAATCATGATAAGAATATATTGCATAAACAAATCTATTTTCAATAAAATAAAAGCGCTTCCTTCCAGAGGATCCGCGTCTGAACCACTGAGGAAGGATGAAAACCTGCCACAGGCCTTCATGGTTTTCCTATCCCACTGCGGCATTTATGCTCATGCAGTGAAGTCTCCATGAAACCCCAAAGCAAGGTTCGGAGACCTTCTGGACAGCTCAACATGCCTTGGAGGCACAAGGCAGCAAAGGATGGCTCGTCCATGTGTTGGCAGAATGGCCTACCCACCTCCACAGCAATGGAAGCTTGGCACTGATGACCCTTCCAGACCTTCCTCTGCATGTACTTCTTCATCTGTCTATTTACATCATTTCCAATAATCTTTATGGCTAATCATTGGACATAAGTTATAGTGGCTGCCTGAGTACTTGCTTTGCTCTAGCAAATTAACTTAACCCCTGGATGAGGTCGTGTGAACCTCAATTTCTAGCTCAGAAGCTCCAACTGTGACTGGGTCTGAAGTGACAGTCTTGGAGAGTAGTCCTCAACATGTGGGATCTGACCATGTTTGGGGCAGACAAGTCATAACTGAACAGCATTAAAGGACAACTAGCTGATACGCACATATGAAGAGCAGCTTGCTTGCATGGAGGTAAAGAGAAATCCCCACATCTTTTAGCTCACAGGAGTCTTCTGTTGGTTATCAGAATATGAGAGCAGAGGAAAAACAGGCAGCTTGCTTTTCTAGCATAGCAGTCCTTTCTGTGAGGATGGTCAAGATGGTAAGTTTCATATACATTCTAAGATAGTGCTTCTCAAGCTTGTGCGTATAATAAAGTCTCCTGTAGGAATTTTTGAAACAAACCATTACCACGGGTCTATACCTAAGAGATTCTGGGAGGCACAGGCAGGTGGATCTCTAAGTTTGAGGCCAGCCTAGTCTCTAGAGTGAGTTTCAGACTAGCCAGGTCTATACAGAGAAACCCTGTCTCCAAAAAAAAACAAAAACAAAAACACGAAACAACCAACCAACCAAAAAAAAAAAAACTTGCAAATAATCTGAATAAATTATTTTCAAAAAGATATGGAAGTAACGAATATATATATGACAAAATGTTGAACATAACTGTCAGAGAAATGTGAACCAAATCCAGTGTAATAGATAGCATCTCCCTCTCAGTCTTGTTAGAATGGCTATTATCAAAGACAAGAAATAAATGCTGGCAAGGATACAGGGAAAGAAGAACTCTCATACACTGATGGTACGAATGTAAACTAGTATGAAAGTTACTGAAAACGTTTAAAATGAAACTACCACGTGATCCAGATAACCTACCATGTTCACTACAGTAGCATTTACAACAACCAAGATACACAGGCAACCTACACATTCATTAATGAACAAATAAGGAAAATATAACATGCATACAGAATATAATATGACTTAGCCAAAAAGAAGACTATATATAAGTCATTTGCAGCAAAATGAACGGAACTGGAAGACTCATGAAAACAAGGCAAGCCCAGAAAGATAGATGCCATGTGATCTCACTCATGTATGGAAGTCTGAAAGGCTGATGTCATGGAGCAGAGTAGAACAGTTGTTACCAGAGTCCAGGAGAGGGAGGAAGAAAGGGATAGAGTGATTGCTTAATGTGAACAGTGTGACAGGAAGATAAAGGCCTAGTGTTCTATAATATAGTAATAACTAGCAAGAAATTATTTTATATTTCAAACCAGGTAGTATTTTGAATGTTTGCCCACACAGAAAGACAAATGTTTGAAGTGACAGATAAGGTAATTTACCCCATTTGACCATTATACATGTCAAAATATTACATCATACTCCATAAATATGTACAATTATTACATGTAATTTCAAAATGAAAAAAGAATATATTCAAACCAAGCACTATTTTTCCATAAAGGAAGTGACCTCCAGTGCCAAACTTCCAGTACTGGCTGGCTGGGTAAACCAGAGTGGGGTGTAGGGTTTAGAGGGAGCCTTACCAGACTGCCTGCATCACAGTGGTCAATGGGTCGATGGGCTGTATTTAGGTCTCCCAGGATTATCACATGACTGAAAAACACAATGTGGGACTGTCAGCTGGACATTCCAGAATGAGGAGTCCCACATACTTTCTCTTCCCCACACCGAGAGCTCAGAGGAGCAACCTTCCAGCTAGAGCCCTTGCTACCAATTACTCATAGCGGTGTGCCTCTTCCATTCTCCCATTTTGACACATTCTGGATGCTTCTTCTCATACAGTAGGAACCAAATTCTGAGTGGCAAAGTTGACACTGCTCCGTATGACATGAATGCTTCAATGACCTCTATCTAATCCATCATTCTCATCCTTCAAAGCTGAGCTCGGACAGCCCTGCCGAGAGGAAGCGCTCCATGGTTACTCCCACTTTTTCCTGTCTGTCCTTGGAACTAGGTACTTTACTACCCTCGCCTCATTTTGTCCTCAAAACTCTTCTATGGGGTAGGGATTCACACAGGCATCTGACAAAAGAGAACATGGAGCAGAGCTGCCCTTGAGGCTTATGGTAAGTCAAGAGCCTGAACAAGTGCTCAGAGTACAAAGCCTGTGTTCATGTCACTTTACTCTGTCCTCATACCTCTTAAGCCGGCAAGGCTTGTTCAGGTCAGGACGACAATGTTCGAAACTAGACTGTAAAGGAACTCAAAGACAAAATTCTATGTTCTTTTATGGAGCACGACATAAGGTTAGTCACCAAGATGAGCTCAACCAGTCTGGCTGCCTAGACTTAACAATACCTGCCAGCTGCCAAGAGTGCTTCTGCTCGGATCTGCAGCAGGCGATAGAAACGCATCTTGAAAGTCAATCGCTCAGGCTTCCCAGGATCCACATGTGGACAGTACACGTTGATCAGGGTCAAGGTCTTCTCCTTCCCTTCCAATGTACTGGGGAGAAAAGAGCACCCCCCAAAAGAGGTCAGTTTCAAGACTCCCCTTCCATACTCACACCATGCAGCTTCCAGTTAATGGTTGTTCACGGGATGGAAGAAAAAGGGTTTGGGAGACACTAATGAGCAGGCACAAGCACGTCTTAGGAATGGACTCTAGGTGAGGCAAGGAGAGCATAGTACCCAGGGAAACTGGGTGATAATGCTGCCATTTATGAAGATAAGTTACCCAGAAAGAAACCAAATTGGGGCCATGAGTTCTGTGCTGGCTAAGCTGCTTTTGAGTAGCCTGTGGTAATTAGAGAGCTGTACTCCCAGGCTAGTCTCCCACAGTAGAAAGGGGAACACAATGCTCAGAAGGAAGCATGATTTGCCAGCATCACTTAGCACAGCCAGTACTATAGCAATTGAATACCCATAATGGGGGCCTTATATCCTGGACACTAAAACTAGAACCAGAGATGGTCTGTAGGAGGAGGATATGGGCTATTACCGGATCTTATGCTGTGTAAGGAGGGCCCGGCCCTCACTATCCAGAACCCGGAGTTCTTCTTGGGTGAACTCATCCATGTTTCCATAGCAACCAACATCCCCATTTAGGGTGGCAAAGACACCACTCAGGCCTTCTTCAGCGGCTACTGGGGTAGCACTATCCTTACAAAAGGTAGCCACACCTGGGGACAGACAAAGTATCCTGAATGGGATTGGCAGCCCAAACACTACTGTACAGCCTGTTCAACTCCAAATATCCCCATACAAGGAATAGTTTTGGTTATCTTTGTTAAATGTAACTGTTTTTAACAATCCTCCTAATTCATGGGCCATATATGGCTCTGTAGAATCCAAAGCAACTTGGATGAGAAATGCCGGGGTGTTCTGTGTAGCGTGGGTCAGTTGCAGAAAGAAGGTACTCCAAGATGAACTTTTAAGGCCTTTATGGCAGGAGGAAGGTTCAGCCTCTCTGATGGACTAAACCTTGAACAGCCATACAAAGGCGTATTTACTGAGTGTTACACAAAGTTGTTTTGGGGGTAAAGCATTTCCTCATACCAAGGTCCATAATCTAATCTATATGTCTCACTAAAGGAAAGCATCACATGCCCTCCTGACTTTCCTTTATTGTGTATCATTTGCAATACACAACACTCCAAGAGCCTCAGGTGTGCCAGAGGCATCTTGTGACCAAAATCCTGCAAAGCTGCAACACCCCTTCAGAAAAACAATTCTACAAATCATGGAAAACAATCACTGATTTCCACAAAGATTCTTTACTGTATTGCACAATGATTCTTCAAGGTCAAAGTACTTCTAGAAAACAACTATTCATTCTAATGTCTACCCCAGATACAGCAACTCTGCTAAATTCCTAAAACAAGTAAACCCATACCCCGAGGCCTCAGTTTCATCTAAAAAAAAAATAATAACAACAGTAATAATGTATTTTCCACAGATACATGACAAATGCTGATAAAATATTGGCTATTAGTATTATCACATGCTTGAATATCTAAAGTCTTGTAAGAACCTAGAAAGTAAGCATTATCCTCATTTTAGCGGTGACAAACCTGAGATACAAAGGTCAAGTAACTTGCCAGAGAACACATAGCTAGGAAGTGAGCCATGTCTTGAACCCTAGCACTTCAGCCCCAGAGCTCACACAATTAACCGTGACATTACTGTACTTCTGAGGGCCAAAAGGATAATTTGGTACATAAATATTAGGTTTTATATAACCTCACATTATGCAGCTTTAGCTCTGGAGATGAAAAGTTGGAATATATTACCTTCTCATTAAATACCAAAACACTTTTCTGCTACTTGCCTCCATCACCAATACTAACTTAAATACCCCAGAAGACCCCATTTACCAGAATAGCCACTGCGGCTGCGGCTGAAGCTGAAATAGGAGTTATAGCCCTCAACAACAGCCAGGGGCTCTGTCAGTGCATCTCCTGGGGGAAAAAATGTAATAGAAAGTTAGAGGTAAAACTAGTACTGTGGACCCATGAAAGGCTGGAATTACAGTTATAGGCTAATTACTAGCATACATCAGAGCCATAACTAGCAGGGGGAGGGGAGAGAGATTTATGTATTTATGATGACAGGAGGTAGAAAGATGGAAAGGTCAGAACGGGAACTGATATTCGAATTAAAAGGGGAAGCAGGGAAAGCTGAGGAGAGCGAATCAGAGCTAAGTCTTGTGGTCCAGGTGATGGGAGGACTGGTGGGAGGATGGCGGCAGTGGACCGGGGATCTGAAGTGAGGGTAGGAGGCAGGAGAGGGAATTAGGAATATGAGTTGGGGATGATAGGAGAAGAAATTAGGAGTTCCAAGTTTGGGGTAAGACACGAAACAGGAAATCTGGGGCTCTGAGGTGGAAGAATAAAGAGGAATCGGGGATATGGAAAAGAGAAATTGGGAGTCTGGGTTGAGGACCAAGATTAGGTGGGAACTAAAGGACTGAAGTGGGAGGAGAGATGGAGAACGGAGGAATCTGGCCTAGGAGCAAGTTCAAGGCACCGAGGTGGGGCGGTAGAATGGGCGGGAATCTGTGCCTGCGGGTTTCAACTGGGAAAGCAGGCCAGGAGTGGGAATTGGGGGCTCTAGCTGGGGTGGGGGTGTTTAAGAGTAAAGGGATCAGTACTTTCAGGTGGGTATAAGGGGCAGGATTCTAAGTACGAGTAAACGGAAAAGTGAAATGAGGTGGAGCAGGGAGCGAAAGTTAGCAGAAGGAAAACACGGTAAAAATGTTGGATTCTCAAACGCTTACTGGTCACTTTGGTCTCCTGGAGACAGACAATATCGGCATTCAACTTGTCCAAAATGCGTCGCAAGGCCGTGGGACAGTTGCTGGGTTCCTGGCATGTCAGCCCCTGCAGGGGACTCCGGATCCCATTGATGTTCCAGCTTACCACGCGCAACATTTTGGTAAGCGGGCCGGTTTCAGGAAGCAAGCTTAGGCGCGGAAATTCAGCGCCGCCCGGAAGTGAGCTAGCTCCCCCGCCTTCCTCACGCGTTTGCGCAGGCGTCCTCTCATCTGGTTCCTCCGCCCCCTCGGACGTGCGGGACGCACGTAGGGCGGGGCTTCGAGTTCAGTTCTCACAGGCGGGAGACGGAACTGAGGTGGAGAAGCTGTAGGAAAATCGGGCGTGGTGGTACACGCTTGCAACCCCAGTACTCAGGCAACTGAGGCAGGGGCAGTCATGAATTCATGTCCAGCCTGGGCTACATAACGAGACCCAGTCCAAAACCTGGGAAGAGTGACTGGTGAGAAGCGCGTCCCTGGTTGGGCTCCTTTCCTTCTGGCCGCACGCTGGCCTGGACGCCCGATTCTGACTCCTTTTGTCGACACAAAAGTCCCCGTGATGCGTCAGGTTACTTACAAATGGGATTTTGTCACTTTGCCAAGGGTTGGACCGCTGGGGAAAGAAACTCTGCCCAAGCCCTGCCCTCCCCTCCCCCACATGGAGCCCGAACTCCAGTTTAAGTGAGCGGCCTCTGGCGGTGGTTGAGGGGCCTCTGTCCCCGGAGTCCTTTGGGCAGTGGCAAAGGGAACTTTCTCAGTCGAAAGATAGAGCAGTTAAGATTGAGTCTGGAGGCAGGAGACTGCCTCAAATCCTCCCTGTATAGCCATATTTGTCTTGGCTCTCATAGCATGTAAAAGATGAGACAGAAAACATAACGTGGCATTTGGCTCCATTTCTCAGATGAGCAAAATTGAGGCCTGGAGAATTTATACTTCAGAATAGTATTATTGTCTCCCAATGCAGCTGTGGTTTTCCGGTCTACATTGTGTCATTTCATTCTTAGGAAAAACCAGGAAAAGGCGCTGAAGCTAAGTAGAAGTTGAGTAAATTCGTCTCAGTCTCACAGAAGTGGTAGAGCCAAGATTTAAACCCTTCTTAATCAGGTAAACGATTGATTTATTGTGAGTTAATATTTTCTGTCCACGCACCTCTGCATTTAAGGTATTTTCCTGTGGGCACCGCTGCACTTTATGATCCAGTCTGTCACAGCATTTACCACAGCGCACAACTCCCATTGATTTCTGTTGTCACTAGACTGCCAACAGCCTCAGTGGCCTTCTCTGCCTAGCATATACGATAAGGGAGTAAGTATTTAGCAGATGGATATAAACAGGTCAATGGCTTCCTGACTTATTTTTGAGTGCACAGAAACAGAATTAACAGGCATAGGCCAATTTCCAGGGGAAAGTATAACTTTCCACCCTAAGGTTTTTCACTGGAAATGGCTGCAGAGTTATTTGCACGCAAGCACAGACACCCTCAGAATTTCACAACCTTAGAGCCAGCATCCTCTATGGCTAGAGAAAGAGCCACAGTGGGCTGCTCCCCCACTCCCAGGGGACTTAAAGGTTGCTAGTTAGTGCCGGCAGAAAATAGCTCTGTAATTAAGAAAAGTCTGTGCCTTGAGCTTTTCCATGCTTTGGGAGTTGCTGGCTAAGGATTGAATCCCAGGAGTGGGTTAACTAGGACAAGGGAAATGAACATTTTCTTCATATTGCCAGATTTCTTTTAAACAAGAGATTTTGCCCATCCTGCACTGAAGTCAGATATGGAGCTCAGCTCCAAGGAAATCCAGTTCTTGCTCACCTCAATAGCTGGTTTTAATTTCCTCATTCTCCAGTGACTTGTTAATATTAGTACTGACCTTTGGGGCAAGGTGAACACATGGTTGGACTGAAGAGAAAAGGCTCTGGGTGGCTCAGGAACTTCTTTGGCAGATACAGCAGCTAACATTTCAACACTGCACACACCCCTTAACAAGGGCGCTTCCTCAGCCTTCCCAGGAACCAACGGATGTCTCCGGGTTTCCTATTTGATGCCACCCACTGGACCTGCTTTGGGGGTCTGTAAATGCAGGAGAGCCATCGGATAATTAGTGATGGAAGAAAAAGCCTCTAAGAGAACAGGTAGGTGAGAAAAAAGGAAAAGTAGACAGGTATTTCACAGGTCAAAATCCTTGCTTCAGGCTCTTGGGAAAGTTTTCTTTGCATAGGCGTTTGATTGGGCTATATTAAAGGGTGTGGGAGAACTGGGAAAAGATGATATGTATATCTAATCTATCTGTCAGTATTTTAAAATCCAGTTGTACTTGACTTTGTAGGATACTGGCCTAAAGGACAATCCCCTGCTATCTTTGAAATTCCAATTTTCATTTTATTTTCTTTAATTTTGGAAACAGGGTCTAACTATGTTTCCCATGCTGGCCTGAAACTTTTTGTGTATCCCAGACTGGCTGTGATTGTGTGATCCTCCCAGCCTACCTTCCAGCTACGTAGTATATTTTTAATTCAGTGTACAATAGAGACCAGATCTCTGACCTCTCCTCTAGTGTATAAAGTAGGGTTGATCTGCTATGAAATTTTGACAAGTTCTTTAGTTTCTCTGGGTGTCAATAGACACCTTAGTAAAATATAAATTAAAGATCCTAGCCTACTTCCCACAGAGGTCTAACCTGATGATCAAGCAAGGGTGGGGGTGGGGGAGGCAGAATCCAGAGCTCTCTGGAGACACTTCAGGACTTTTCTGCTGTGTCTGAGATTAGTACTCTTGGCTTTTATGTGGCATCCACAGGTAGTACCACCCACATGCGCTCCTTCCTGACTGACTATGGTTAATGAAGAGCCACTCCTATGACTAGAATACAGTGAGCTTTGCAGACCAGACATGAGTCTGAAAATAGTGGAACAATAGGCTAGGGTGGCTACTGTCAGAGAAGTCCTGATATGTGCTCATCCATGAATCTAGCCCGTAAGCATATGATCAACCATCTGTCAGCCTTCTAGCCTGTCACAAATGCATTCACAACCACGCATTTCAAGGCTTACCAATAAGATCCCATTTATGATTTTATTGCCCATATGTACTACTTTGATGCTTTAAATGAGATTCCTCTCCACACTCAGTAATTGGAGGTAGGAGCAAACTCTACAGGTCTTCAAAAGTCAAAATTCATAGTTTTCTTCCCTAGAAATAGTCCCAGTTTAAAATTTATGGTTCAACCTTTAGCCTTGAATATTAATCTGATGCTGAGTGAACCCCGTGTCTATAACCAATACATAAACCTTCTCAGGGAATTTCATAATTTTATTTATTCTAGTCTATCCCAAAATTTTAAAACTTTCTTAGATGCCACTTTTTACCTCAGACAAATCAGTTCCCCCATCCATTTCCCTGAAAGCTGTTATAATAACTACCACAGTGAACTGGGGTTTCTTATTGCATGTTTATCTCATTTGCAGCAGAGAGATGTAGACTGTGAACATGGTCACTGAACAAGTGTCCTCCATACCAGAGCCTGAGATGAAGAGTCAGTAGATCACAGGGATCTAGGCCCCACCTTCAAGGGTCCCACATTCTAGTTAGGTAAAGAGAAACCCTTGCTCGCATGGAGGCATGTGGGCAATATGAGAACCAAAGGCAAAGCCTCTCTCAAGGCTACAAGGCTGACTTTCAGAGATGGTAAACCCTAAAACGGGTCTTGATGAGCAAGACAGAGCTCAGTAAGAATAGAGGATGCTCCAGAATGAGCAAAAGCCCAAAGATAGGAAAATGCTGCGGTTTGGGGCCCTGTGAATCAGCCAGTGCAGTTAAACATGGGGGTCTGGGGATAGGAGACTGAATAGGTAGATTGAGACTGATTTAGAAGAAGTTTGAATGCTAGTCTGAGGCATTTCTAGAAGATTTGATTTTTTTTTCTGTTTCTGGGCTCAGAATTGATAACAGTGGTAAAAAGTTTCATAGGCAGATTTAAATTAGGTTATCAAACCCAGACCTGAGTTTTACCCCTTCAGACCTTGTCAGAGGCCCTCTAGCCACCTAGCTCAGATTTCCTGCTACTAAAATTATCTTCTTGATACTTGGCAGTGTCATAAGGACAAATTTGTAAACACAAAAGATATGTTCCTGTTACTGGCTAGATTACCTTGGACAAACCATCCCCTCCTCAGCCTCATTTCCCTGTTCTTACTGTGGATGTTTGCAAGGAACAAGTGAGATAAATGAAATAGTGCTTTGTGGGAATTGGAAACCACAGAGACATGGTAAGATGCTTCAGACAGACTTACACTACTCATGTGACTTGTTAGGGTTAAGAAACTTATGTCTTGCAAAGTCTATTTCTGAGACTTTAGGGGTTCTCTGCTAATCTGAAAGACCTAGTATTTTTTCACTTTAAATTGACACATAATTGTACATACTTGTGTGGTACTGTATGACATTTTATTACATGCATATAATGTGCAGTGATTAATTGGCATATGTATCACCTCAAATATTTATCATTTCTCCTCTCTGCCAGCTACTTTGAAGTATATAATTATCTGTTGTCAACCGTAGTTATCCTGCTGTGCTCTAGAACATCCGAAGTTATTCCTCCTATACCTGTTGTTCTCTTTTCCCCTCTCCCTTCCCCACTAGTCTATACTCAGCTTCTTACCAACATCTTCTAGGTTCTGCAGTAAGTGACCACATGTAGTATTTGACTTTCTATGCCAGACTTAGTTAACAGAAACCAAAAGTAAGTTTACCTCTCTAATTGATTCTCAGGAACTCCTTACAGTGTAAGTGTTAATTCGGCATCATAATATCATGATAGAGCTTATAGATTACTTGAAAAAAAAAAGACGACTCATTTACTGCACAAAGGAAACATCAATGTTCGATAATATATATTCAGCATTCCCTGGGTTTCTTTATGTATATCAATACATTGGATCTTCACTAACGCTGAAGGAATAAACACTACTTCCCTTCCCTATATACCAAATGAAAGAGCAAAACAAAACAGAAACAACTGAGTCATTGGAAAGTTAGCCTTCTGCCCAGTTTCTCAGATCCAGCAATGGGCAAAGTGAGATTCCATCCAGGCAGTATGGCTTCCGATTCCATTGTTCTTAACTGTTGTGATCCACTGCCACAGTAGGTGCATTGACATAGGTAGGCTTTGGTATTGAAAGTCTTATATGATGTATACACAGCAACTGGAGTGACTCTAACCCTTGTATAGACTAAGGTTCTGAGAAGATATTTTAGGAAGCTTCTTAAATGGCAGAGTGGAGCTGGGAGCATTTGAGGGCAGGACCTAGAGATTTCTTTTCCTGAGAGATTGCCCTGTCGTAGTCCAGCTCAGTGGAAGAAAGTTGAGCGTCCTAATACCCAATCACTGGAGGTTTGTTGGGGGTGGGAAGGTTACAAAGAATGAAGTAAAAGGGCACTTGGACATCTTCCAGGCAAGCTGTGCAGCTGCATGAATTCTACAGATAAAAGTCTCAAAATAACCAGGGGAATGGCAAGAAGAGTGGGGACAAGTGAAAGGGAGACATGCGGATGAGGTGGCCCTGGCCTGTGGATGTGTGCTAGTTAGCTAGAGGCCATTGCCTCTTGTCCCTCATACATACTGTCCTCAGTGCAGTTTCCACTCTCCTAAGCCCCCATCCCAACATCTTGGCATGAAGAGCTTTAGCTGGGGTTTGGATTAGATTGGGTTGCCTTTATTGCTGGATCATCTCATAGCATTGGCAGCCATGTGAACGGTGCTTATTTATCGGCTCTCTGCCTAGCAATGGCTGCACTCACTCCTATTCCCAAGGTGTCAGATTTACTCTGATTTATTTAACCTTGGCTGGAGAGTATAAAGATGATCAGATAGTGCCAATCTCTTTGGAGTGCCCTGGACAGCTCATTTTAAGAGGGAGAGGGCCTGTGGAGAGGGAGGCAGCAGACTCCAGGGAAGGACAGTTTTGCAATGTCTTGTTGAGTAGGGTGAGCAGTGAGGTAGTGAAAGTCTGCTTCCAGTTTAGGTCTTAAATTGTTAGCTCCAAACATTGCATTTTGAGTTAGGGACATTATGTTTGTGTGTTTGTTTTGCGGGCCCTGAGTCTGTTTCTGAGTTGGAGCTTCACATTTTTATTACGCCTGCTTTTTTATTTCAAAGCTGAGACCTATCTCCATCACCTTTGCCATGCCACACCACACAGGATGTAAGCACATGATCTTTGGTTTTTCATTTGCATACTCTACTAGTCCTGTCTTCATTGGCGGGAAGTAGCTGGTCAGACCTGGGCTGTCTTGCTGGCTGCCTTCCTTGCTGGGCTCCAACTTATCTTCTATGTACATAGCCCTTAGAGTTCAGAGGCCTCTGCTGACTTCTGCCTAGCCTCTGGCTTTCAGCACCCACGTCCCCACTTGTACATACAGGAGCAGAAGGAAAAGAGGGAGCTGGAGATAGTCTGTGAGAGGCTTAGAAACCCAGTGCATCCCCCTGGCCCAGCCCTGCCACCTGCTGCTGTGGCCACGACAACAGAAAGGACAACTAGGAACATAGGAAGAGAGGTCCAATACCTTGTGGGCAGTGCTATCATTAGCTGCAACGACTAAGATGGCTCAAGAGATGGGAGAGCTCACTCAAACCAGGTTGCAGAAGATCTGGATTCCACACAGCAGCAGTAGCAGCGGGCTGCAACGGCGAAGGGGCTGTAAGTGGGGTTTACATTTGCGGGTGGTGGGGGTAGGTGGGGTTAGAAGAACAAACGCTACTCCCTGTCCACTGCTGCCCCCACATAGAAGTTGGAATAGATGAGCAATGGAATAAAATAGCTAGAGCATAGCAAGAGGCTAATATGAGAAAGGGTAAGGAGGTAAGAGAGAAAGGCAGGTAGAGAAGAAGACAAAGAATGAGGATTAGATAAAGAGCACCGAAACTACAGGGACCCCTGACTAAGGGCTTTCCCCCTTGAATCGGGAGCTTGTTTAGAATGCTTCTTGTTTAGAATATGAGCATTCTAGTATAGTACTATTCAGAATATTTTATTTTGGCGTCTTTTATGAAGGATCTGGAAATGAATTTTGTTTAATTCATGCCAGGGTGAACTAAGGTGATGGTTCCTGGCATGGTGTCTCAGAGGAGAGGTGCTGAGTCCACAGCACTACCATGTCACTGGCCAGCATTGCCCTTCCTCTTTCACTGTCCTTTTCGAAATAAGTCTGTACCTGCCTGCGCTAGGAAAGACCGAACACTGGGCTCCTGTAGTGCCTCTCTGGCCTTGACATTTCTAGACAGTCTTGCTGTTTTCAGGAGTTGAGGGGAAAGACAGTATTGCAATGCCAAGTCTGCTGGTGTATTATTCACTTTGAAATTTTAAGGAACAGGGACTAAGGGGAAGTAAGCAAAGCTTGGAAATAAGCTTTGAAACCGAAGTATGCCATTTCTCATAGATAACCAAGGATAATCATGCAACAAGGTGTTTGCAGCCCAGCTTGAGAGAGCAGAAGGGGGTTAGAGATAAGACATCTGTGAACTGCAGGACTCGGACAGCTCAAGCAGCCGCTGAGGAAGCTTCCAGACTCTTAATGTTAGAGGAGGGTAGGCCTAAGGCATACTAGGGGCAATACTTCATCATAGCAGTTCCAGGGAGATGTACAATATTAGATTAGTGCATAGGATATAGGATATGTATACAAGAAGCAGACTGGAGAATAAAACCCAGTGTCATGTTCTCCATTGGTCTCTCCATCAGCAATCCCAATTACTCATCTGGCAATGTAGGAGTCTATATGAGATAGAACCTCATTCCATCCTTACCCATCCAACCACTCTTGATCCTGTTGGGTTTAGCTGAAAAACAGTGAAGCCATTCTGCATACAAAACTCTTCCAGAGTGAAAACCCTTATATTCCTAAGAAATCTGACCAATACTCAGGAGGCAGATTCAGGAGGATTGCTGTAAGTTTGAGAGCTAGTCTTAGCTACACTGTAAGTTCTTAACCAGCCAAAGCTATATCTCAAAAACTCCATCTCCAAAACAATGTAAGAACAAACCCCGCACAAAACAGAAAAATATGTGTTTATTTTAATTATGAGCTCCACATTCCTTAATTTTTCATAAGAGTAACACTTACCAGATGCAAGGCTGTGTAGCATTGAGTCCCACCTCCTGTGTTAGTAAATGTAGACAAGCCTCTTTTTGCTTCTGTTCTCTCACCTGTAGACTGATGTTGCTAACAGTGCTTTTGCAAAGGTTAGATAAGCTGAAGTGGGTAACGTGCTTAGAAGAATGTCCAGCACATAGTATGCACTCAGTAAATGTTATTAAACAAAAACATGGTTGCCTACTCTTATTCAATATCATACCCTGTGTTAAATCCTGAGCCTGGCCCAGGACAGATGCTCTCTAAGTGATCACTTAACTTTTTACTTTTACTTTTATCATTGCCGTTTTCACAAGACACTCCTTAATGATTAACTGAATTTTGTGGCCAGGGCCTTCAGCAATGTCCGCCTTTCCTCCCAGGCTAGGTAGGCAGGCTATTGTCCCCAGAAAGGTCTGACTCACCTTTTGCTTATAGCATCCTCTCTGGAAGATAGAATCAATAATTTTGTCCTGACTATTAAAATGTATAGCCATGTATAGAGTCCTTAGATAGCTGCACTTTCCTACCAACATTATATGTAGATGAGCTACACATATTATTGTTGTGTCTTCCTAGCTTATTTTTCCTTTTTGTGTGCAATTATATTTTGTGACTGACTATCTTGTAGTTAACCTATTTTACTATTGATGCCCATTAGATAATTTTGAAATTTTAGCTTTAAACAATAGTGAAGTGGTCATTTATCTTAGTAAATTCTTGTATCTTGCCCTTCTTAGGGAGTATCTTGGCTATTCTTGGCCAACTGCTCTTCTCATAAACTTTGGAATCATCTTTTCAAGTTATACACACAGAGAGGCAATATTTTAAAGATTTGTTTGGAATCACACTCAATCTGTAAATCAATATGGGGAGAATAACCATCTTGTGATATTTAATTATCCTTGAACATGCTATATCTCTTGACAAATTTTGACTTTTTTCATGTTATTTGGAGTGACATTTTATAATTTATTCTAGGAAGGGTTTGCACATCATTTTAAGGATTTTTTCTTGTTTATTTTTATTGTTACTATAAAGAGTACCTTTGTAGAAAGTTGTGTTTTATAGTAGTTTGATTATATATATATATATATACACACACACAATTAGTTTTATATGGTGAATTTATAACTGACAAACCTAAGTTTTCTTATTAGTTTTGGCAATTTTTGTGCAAATTACAGCTTTCATTTTTTCCCCCAGCAATCCTTATCCTTATGATTCTTAAATATCTTTTTTATATTAATAATTTACTAAGACCCTCCCTACCTCCAAAACATACAAACACACATACAACACAGTGCAATGTTAAAAAGTATGTTAATAATATGCATTTATAGGTTGATCCTGTTTTTAAAGGGACTGTTTTTGAAAGTTTGACCATCAAGTAATTAAATGTTTTTTGGCAGATACCTATTAAGAAGGTAAGGAAGTTCTTTTTTATTCCTAACGACATAGTTCTTTAAAAGTGAGTTGGTGTTGAAATTTATGAGTTGTATTTCTGTATCTATTGAAATACAGCATGATTATTTTACTTTCAACTTTTTTGTGCTACATGTTTTTTCTTATTATGAGCTAATCTTGCAGTCCTAGGACATAAAAGTACTTCTAAATTTAGTTCAGTAAAATTTTGTTCAGTACTTTAGTATTTTCTTCAGGAGAGATTCTGTTTTCATGTTGTCGTTTTCTGGTTTTGGTGTCAAGGTTATACTAACATCATGCAATGAGGTGAGAACTATTTTCTTTCATTCCATCTCTGACAGAGTTTGTCCCCGAACTATCTGTTCCTCAAATATTTGGCAGAACTTCCAGATCAAACAGTCTAGTCCTCGTGTGTCTTTTAAACCTTTCAACGGCTCCAGTTTCTGTGAAAGTTATGGTGTTTGTTTTGCTTGCTGCTGTCCTTGTGTAAGACTTGCTAAGTTACGGTTTTCTGGGAATTTTCCCTTTCACATGTTTTCAAGTTTATTGAAAGTTTGTGTGTGTGCATCTTTTAAAAGGTGTTTTCTTTTTATATGTTCTTTTTTTCTAAGATTCATTTATTATTTCTGTATTTAAAAACCTTTTTTTCACACACTGTATTCTCTAACAACATTGTTTACTTGTACCTTTGTGTTTTTTTCCCTTGACAAATCTTGTGAACAGTTTATAAACTGTATGGTTCTTTTTAAAGTAAAAAATCAGCTTTGGGTTTTGTTTTTTAAGCTTCATTTTTTTGTTTGCTCCTTCTGTATCTTTATTTTTTGCTTAATCAGCTTTCTAGTAGCTATTCATATCTTATTCTCTTTGAATATTTTTTAAACTGAGTTAGATGTTCGTCTCATTTATTTTCAGGCTTTTTTCTTTTCTGATATATAATTGGCCTACTAAACAGGGCTTGTGTTCTATGTATGCATAAATCTTTCTAGACCATTTGATAACCAGACACTACCATAGATTTGCTTAGTCTATCACTTACCAGTTGCCCTCATTGTCTTAGTCTCTATTTCAGGACTGCTAGAACAGCAGGACACCTCTTCTACTTCGTGCCAGCCCTTGAGCCAGCTTCTGTTTAGATAGGTCATATCCACTCAAATTCCATTCCTGCCAGAAAACAAACTTTGGATGATCCCAGGTCCTTGAGATATACTTTATGGAGCATTTGGTGACTGTTCTTTGAGCACTTGAGAAGACTGTATATTTTACCTTTGTGTTGTGTTTATCTTAATTAAATCTTGCTTGTTAATATGGTTGAAATGTCCCACTATTCTACTGGAGTTTGGGCTGCCTATCATTGTGGAAAATTTGTTAAAGTATCCTAATAATTTGCCAAATTTGCCAGCTTGTTACAAATAATTTTGATAGTTACAAATATATTTAGACTGCTGGTTAAGTTTCCAACCTTGGAAAAATGGCTGAGGTGCCTTTAACATATCAAAGCTGGACCTGACAGCCAGGTTCTCCTAGCATCCCTCAGTCCAGACTTGTTACAGGGTATGGTTAGCATACCATGCCCTCTGCCCTGAACTCTCCAGCCCCGGGGATGGGCTACCCTTCCCCCAGAGGCTTTTCTCTATATGATCTAGACATTTTGGTTACCTGCCCTTTTGTATGTTTGGCCTCCTGGCTGCTGAACCTGGTTCCCCTCTCTCCCTTTTCCCATATATTCCTCCTCTCCCGCATAGCCCAGTTCGGTCTGGTCATGTCCACTCTAGATTCCTCCAGATATTCCTGCCTCTGACTATGCTTTCCCACATATCTATAATAAACTTGCTTCTCCACCATACCTAGGAGCAGCCATATCCTTTTCTTTCCTCTTTATTTCTTTTTTTTAAACTACTATATCTTTGGCAATATCAAATAGTTGATTATTGTTGTCATATTGCCCTACAATCTTATTTTCCTTTGATATTAATATACCTACGCTCAGTTGTTCTAAGTTTAATATATGCCAGGTATATTTTCCTTTTTAAAATTTGTTTTATTTTGTTTGAGACAGAGTCTCTCTATTAAGTAGCTTTGACTGTCTTGGAATTCACTATGTAGACCAGGCTGGCCTCGAACTCATAGGATCCACCTGCTTCTGCCTCCCGAGTCCTGGGATTAAAGACATGCACCACCACTGCCTGGCTTCTTCACTTCTTTTATAGTATCCTTCCTTTCTCTCTCTCTCTTTAATGAGATAAGGTGTCAGGTAGTTTAGACTGGCCTTGAATTTCTGATCCTTCTGTCTCTACCTTCCTAGTGCTAGGTTGACAGGTATGTACCACCATGCCTAGCTTTTACAGTGTCTTTGTAAGTACAAACATTTTTAATTTTGAACAGTATAGAAGCAGAAGGATCACAAGTTTGAGGCTAGCTTTGGCTACATAGCATCTTTCAGGTCAGTCTTGGTTATAATACTGTGTCTCAAAAAGACAATTGTTTTAATTTTGATAAGTCCAACATACTTACTTTCTTTTCTTGCTAGTAGTTTAAGTATCATTTCTAAGAAACTAATTGAATGCTATAAAGATTTATACCTAGGTTTTACTTTAAGAATTTTGTAGTTTGGGTTCCTATATCTAGATCTTTAGTCCATTTTGAAATAATTTTATCATATGGAATGAAACAGTAACATAACTTCATTTTGTCTTTACAAGTGAATGCCTGGTCATCCCAACTGCATTTACTGAAAAGATTTCTTTCCACACTGAATTATTTTGAGACCATTAATGAAATTCAGTTGACCATAAATTAAAGAAAGGATTTATTTCTGGGCTTTTAATTATACTGAGCCCCCATTAATTACACAGTCTTCATTACTATACTTTTAGCACATAGTAAAATTTACATATAATAAATTTTGAAACTTTGAAACATGAGTCCTTCAATTTTGTTCTTTAAAATCATTTTGGCTACTTTATTCATCTTTTGCATTTTCATATGTATTTGGGGGATGCATTGGTCTATTTCTGCAAAGGGGCTGCCTTTGATCTGTAGATCAGCCTGGGAGTATTGCCATCTTAACAATATTGAATCTTGGCTTTTGAGCTGTTTCATTTACTTGGGTTGTTTTGAACTTCTTTGTAATTTTCAAAGTACACTTTCATGTTTATAGATTTAATTTTTATGGCAGAATAAATGGAATTGGTTTTCTTAATTTCAATTTTTTTCTTATTGCTACATTTAAAAATATTTATTTTATTTTTTAGATTATAATTACATCATTTCCTCCTTCCCTTTCCTCCCTTCAAACCCTCCCATGTACCCCTCCTTGCTCTCTCTCAAATTCAATGGTCTCCTTTTTCATTAATTGATATATATGCATATATGTATATATTCCTAAATACATTAATACAGTCTGCTCAGTCTGTATACTGTTACTTCTGTATATGTTTTCAGGGCTGAACTTTTGCTACTGGACAGTCAATTGATGTGATCTTTCCTGGGGAAGACTGTTTTTTTACCACTCTCAGCTTTCTTTATTTGCCTGTAGTCCTTTGTGTGGGGTTGAGGTCTTGTGGGCTTCCCCTCATCCATGTTAGCATATCTGCTGCTGTCCATATTCAGCTCATGTTTAGGCTGTTGTATAGGCGGAAGTTTCTGTCCCAGCAGCAACTCCCAAATACCCAGCAGCCACTTCCCAAATCACCACACAGAGGTTTATATTAATTATAAATGCTCAGGCTTATTACTAACTGGCTCTTACCTTAAATTAACCCATAATTCTTATCTATGTTTAGCCATGTGGCTTGGTACCTTTTCTCAGTATGGCATTCTTATCTTGTTTCCTCTGTGTCTGGCTGGTGACTCCTGACTCTGCCCTTTCTCTTCTCAGCATTCTTAGTTTAGTCACCCCGCCTATACTTCCCGCCTGGCTACTGGCCAATCAGCATTTTATTAAACCAGTTCAAGTGACAGAACTTTACAGTATACAAGAGGATTAGTTCACAGCTAATCCTGTTGTGTTGGTAAGACTTTATGGTATACCTTCTGTCATCCCTAAGAGACACAATCTCAGAGAAAACTCTATTCCTCTTACTTTTACAATCTTTTCCCCCACCCCTATTTCTCAACAATCCCTGAGCCTTAGGTGTGGGATTTTTTATTGTAGGTGTATCTGTTGAGACTGGGCTCCACAGCTCTGTTTCATTTGGTTGTGGTTTTTTGTAATGGTCTCTATTGCAAAGGTAAGTTTCCCTGATGAGGGATGAGAACTACACTTATCTATTGGTATAAGGACAGCTATTTATTATGTGCTTAGGGATTGTACTTGTTTAGTAAAGTGACACTTCATAGGTTCTCCTCTAAGATCCATGACTTCACTAGCTCTGTGTAGTTGGCTAAGTTTCCAGTACCAGGCATGATTTCCCTCTCATTGTTTGGGATGTAGGTCCAATTAGAGAGCTGTTGGTTACCACCAAGGTATGAGTACCACTACTGCACCCTTAGGGTTATTGTGCCATGCTGGCCATTGTTGTGGTTCATAGGCATCATAGGTGGGTAAGATGGTTGCTTCCCTTGTTGGTTGCTTCCCTTCTTCTGATACCATAAAAGCTAGTCCTCAGTGAAGAGGCGTTTGGATCAGTTCCAGCCCAGGAGCCTCTGGGTACTTTTTCTGAAGTGCATGGCATCTTCAACAGTAGTGTGTATGCCCACTTATGAGGGCAATCAAGGGCATTAACAATACCCTATAATGTTTTGGGAGTCCCTTGGACAATCTTGATGAATAACTTAAAAGAGGGTTTCTCATGCCTGGTGTTGGGGTTTTGTTAGATGGTCGTTGGGTCTTGGCAGGAGCATTGTCAGTCAAAATGGGAAATTTTCATTTAAACTACATATGTATGTTTATATACCAACTTATGTATATTATAGTATTTTTAGGTAGTTAATAGTATGATTCCTTATGACTCTTCAAACATCCTTACTGTTAGTTTATCCTCTTCCCACCTTCTTTTGTATTTATCTCCCTCTTAGTCTCTAAGGAAAGCCCCCCCCCCATTTTTCTCACTTTTCACAGTCAGATCAATTGTACCCTGCTGTTCCCCTCTCTATTGCTCCCAAACCCCAGCAATGGCCCATTATTATGTTTCTGATTTCTGCATTTGCTCTAGGTTATGTGATCGTATATGAAGATTTGGAGTTAGGGACCATGGATAAGAGCATGTGATATTTCTATTTCTGAGTCTGGGTTGCCTCATGCAACCAGATGATCTTTTCTAGTTCCACCCATTTACCTAAAAAAATTTTTTTTTACCTCATTTCTACTTTATTGAAGTGTAACTGATTTTTATGTACTGATCTTGTTTCCTGTGACATTGCTGAAGTAATCATGTTCCATAGTTTATTGTATTCCTTTAGCTTTTTTTGTATATAAGATTATGTTATCTGCAACAGAGATAGTTTTATTTCTTCCTTTCAATCTGGATTACTAAAATTTATTTTTCTTGGGTAATTATGTTGTCTAGAACCTCTAGTTGGATGTTAAGACAGAAACGTGTGGCCACAGACACAGAGACTGGGGTAATGCAGACTCAAGTCCAACAATGTCAGCAGCCACCACATTCTAGAAGAGGGGAAAAAATGTATCCTCTTCATATGTATAGCCTCCAGAACTGTGAGAAAATAAATTTATCTTACTTTTTGAAAGAGAGAAACAGATGAGGTTAAAACAAACACCCTGCTTTTGCCCTAATCTTAGGTAACTAAACATTCAATCATTCACCATTAAGTGTGATATTATTGTGAATTTGTTTTTGAAGTTTGTGATTATATTTATGTACAGAAAACTTAGCAGTGTACATTTAACCCAATATAGTGGCGAGTTCTTTGCCCTTTGCCTTTTCCAGCTTGGCAATCCGAGCCACAGATTTAGGACCCAGGACATTGTCTCCCCAGTGGTGGCAGATCTCATCATATCTGTTGTTGTAATTGGTCCTAATAGCTTCCACCAGCTTAGCCAGAGCACCCTTGTCTTCCGAGTTAACCTGTGTGAAGGCAACAGTGGTGCATGTCTTCCTGTGGACCAGCCGCCCCAGCCTGGCCTTTCCCTTGATGATGCAGTAGGGGACCCCCATCTTTCGACACAGGGCAGGCAGGCAGACCACCAGCTCAATGGGGTCTACATCGTGGGCAATCACCACCAGCTGAGCCTTCTTGTTCTCCACCAAGGTGGTGACTGTATTGACCCCTGCTCGGAGGACAGGTGGTCTCTTAGTTGGGACGTCCCCTTTGCCAGCAGCTTTCTTCTCAGCACGGGCCAACAGCCTTTGCTGCTTCTCCTGCTTTGTCTCTGGCCTGTACTTGTGAGCAAGCTTAAGCAGCTGGGTAGCTGTTTGCCGGTCCAGGGCCTGTGTGAACTGGTTAATGGCAGGAGGTACCTTGAGCCGCTTATAGAGGATGGTTCTTTGCCGCTGCAGCCTAATGTAGCCATTTGACTAAGCGTGTGAGATCTCTTTTGGGCTGGATGTCCTGCCCAATGCTGAAGTTCTTAGGCCTTTTCTCAAACAAAGGGTTCACCACCTTTTTGGCCTCCTGTTTCTTCACGACAGCGGGGGCCAGGGCCACCTTCTTCCCCTTGGCCTTCTTTCCCTTGGGCATCTTGCTTGGCTGGAGGAGAGAGAAAAGCTATTGTGAATTTTTTGTAGAAGCCTGTGATGATTACCTTGATTGGCGACTGGATTGGATTGAAAAACACCTAGGAGATTAATAAAGTACAGCATTGCGTCTGGCTATGAGAGCACATGCAGGGAGGATTAACCAATCAGAGTTCTTCCCTGAATGGGATGACACCATCCCATAGGCTAAGGACCCAGGTAGAATAAAAGAGGCAGAGGAGAAGCTCCCTAGTTCAGACCTCTCTCTGCTTCATATTACAGTGTGAGCTGCTTTGCTCTTCCCTATGCTCTCTGCCATGATGGACTGAACCTGTGAGCCAAAGTCAGTCAGTCTCTCCTATCTTAGTTGTTTTCCTCAGGTATTTGCTACAGGAACAGAAAGTCTGATCAACACAGTATCCTTTATGAAACTGAACCTTCTGTTCTTTGTCATGTGGCATGATTGTGTGGCTTTTCATTTTCAATTTTTGTTATGCAGTATTACTTTTCCCAATTTTCAGAAATTATACCAACTTTGCATTCCTATAAACATCAAATTTGGTCACAGTATGTAATATTTTTTAATGCTTCTCTGGAACCAATTTGCTAGTATTTTGTTGAGGTCACATATTGATCTGTAATTTTCTTCTAATATCTTTGTCTGGCTTTGGTATTTCAGAAATATTTTCATTTCTTTTTATTCCATCCCACTGGCCACACAATTTCAATGTGTCCGTTTTGGAAGCAGCATATTCAAGTTGTAGCATTTGCCCTAGGATTTACAGTGTACATTTAAATATTTAAGTTTATATTCAAATGACAAGTTTATCTTCAAATATCACTTCATGCATAGCATAGATACCTTTTGCCCAAGGATTCCTAATTCCTCTGACTTTACCCTTGGGCTTTGCCATTAATCATTAATCATTCCATTTATCTATATGCTATAATCACCCAATACATTGTACTCTAACTTCCATATGCACAGGCATAGGCATACTCATCCACACACACACATGCAAAAAAGACCTCTGTTCAAAGGGATTAGTCTTCAGGAAAATACAAATCATAACAATAGTGATATATTACTATATGCCTATTAGAATAGCCCAAATTTTAAAACATAGAATTCTATTTTCCTTCATTAAAACTGTGAAAAATCCCTTTATTAAATCCTTTTCCAACTCTTTTCCTTTTTTATATAGATCCAGATTTCTGAGCTCTATCTAATGAGCTAAAGAGCCTTCAGCATTGTCTAAAGCACCCTCAGTGTTGATTATAGGACAGACCTGTTAACACTGAATTTATTTTTAAGAACATATTGCTAAATATTGAATTCTAGGTTGACAGTTTATTTTTTTAATTCCCTTTCACTGTCTTCTGTCTTCTAATAAGTCTCTGAAGTCTCCATCATTGTTCTTTTATTGATTAAGTGCCTCTCCCTACTCTCTTTATGACCTCCTTCAAGATTATCTTTTTCTTGCTTTTTGTGAAATTAGTTAGAATTATAATTGCCAAAGATTGGAAAATTGTTCAGTCACTTATTTTGGGCTTCCCTTTTGGTCACATTTCAGAGAGAGTCTCTTCTCTCTCTTGCAGCTTTCCCAGTTGTAATCACAGCACTGAATGTTTATTGGCATATTGCTAGGGTATGGGGACAGATGACTGTTCTCTTGTCCTTTAAGTTAAAATTATATAATTGATTAGCGCAGTGGGCCTGTTTCTTGCAGCTCTGGCCATCATGAGTATTCCTCTCCCTTCTCTGTCCAAAGCATTTGCAACGTATTTTCTTAAAACTCTCTTTCCCACTGATGATAGACTTTAATTTTTTCCTTAGATGAGACATGAAGGCTGGAACAGGATTGTTATGGGACAAATTTACCTTCCTCTAACTGTTCAAAAATGCTAACATTACAAAGTCCTTCCTTTTCAATCTCAGACCTCTGTTAGAGAAAAGAGCTAGAGAGAGACTCACAGTCGCTATGCTTATGTTCTTCTGTCCAGTGCCACATGTTCTTCTGTCCAGTGCCCTTTTAACTGCTCTGTAAAAAGCATGTGAGATTCCTGTAAAAATATTTAATAAAAGTGTGGCGACTCCAAAGAGTTCCAAAGGTTCCTATAGGGCCTTCTTACTCTTGTGCTAAAGTTTGTCAAAATCATTATTGAAGAATTCTTACTAGCTTTTTGGCATTTAGGGCCTTCATTTGTTGTCCCTGAGTCCCAATGGGACAACTGGCTTTTAATAAAGTGAACCAAGTAGAGAGCAAGAGAGAACCAGCAAGATTGAGACAAGGGTCATGATCTATTTACAAAGCACAAGAGTTCACATGAGAACTACCATACAAACTACTGCATGTGCTCTGTTTGACCGAGGGATCTCCCAGTAGATCTTGCCTCCCAACAGCATTTTAGAAACCAGAAAACAGTTCAATTAGTACTTTTATTTACTATACATTTGGCATAGGAGCTAGCATTTTTACTCCTAGATATAATAATTCACTTCATTTCTCATAAAGAAAATTGAAAAAATATTTATACCAAATATATATTACAATATATAGCTTTATTAAAAATTCATGAAAAAACTAGAAATAACCAAGATGCCTTCAATTGATGCTGGATTAACAAACTAAAATACCACTCAGGAATGAAGAGAACTGTTGAGTCATACAACAATTAGAATATATCTCAAATGCCTTACAAACTAAAATCTATTGTACTAAGAAAAAAAGCCTGAATCAAAGGTTGACATAGAATATAATTCAATCTATTTGAAATCCTGGGAAAAGCAAGGTTATCGGAATAGAATATAGATCATAGTTATCTGGGCTTGAGGGTGGGATGTCATTAGTTCTAATTACAATCAGCTATGTAAGGGAAAATTATAGGAATGGAATTGTTCTGTATGGTGTTATGGAAGTGAATATTTGACTTTATATACTTGTAAAAACTCAGAGGGCTGAATTTGTGTTTTGGTTTTTTTTTTTTTTTTTTTTTTTTTTTTTTTGGTTTTTCGAGACAGGGTTTCTCTGTGTAGTTTTGTGCCTTTCCTGGATCTTGCTCCGTAGACCGGGATGGCCTCGAACTCACAGAGATCCGCCTGGCTCTGTCTCCCGAGTGCTGGGATTAAAGGCGTGCGCCACCACCGCCCGGCCAGTGTTTTGGTTTTTTTAAACAAATCATGTAAAGTATTTGGATAATCTAGCATTGAATATAGTTTGTGACATACAAATCTGAACTGTATTACAAGTATATAGAACAGCCTTACCAAATGGGATGGAGCTAGAAATAAATAACTATTGTTAATGGTTTGATTGATACTATAAGACTAATAACAGAAAGTATCAGTGCATAGATACTACTGTCGTTGGTGAATTTGTTTCTCATAGGGTTTTGTGTAGTGGATCTCTTAAAAGTTGTTTAGAGATTCCAAATCTTATTTAACTCTTTTGGGAAATATTAATGTTTCTCTTTTAGTTTTCTATATATAATATTTTCAGAGCTTTTTCAGAAATACTATTTAGACCTGTCTTCTGTGTACCCCTCCAGTGGTCTATCTGGGTCTTGGATAGAAGTCTTAAAAGGTAGTTAGTTGAGCTTCTGAATTGGTATTCTAATTAGCACCAAAACACTAGCAAGTCATAAATAAACTCGTTCTTCTTTTGTTTCTTTTCAGTGCTTTCCAGTTTTTTAGGCTACCATTTTCTGTCCTCTGTTCAGAAACTACTCACTGTAATGGTTGTACTCCTTCTAGAAGCAATGTAGAAGGAAAGGAAAGAGGGAAAACGCCTATGAAGTGTAGTCAGAAGTTTTTCTGTGTCCTGCCCAGTAAATATACACAGGCTTATATTAATTATGAACTGTATGGCCATGACCTATGGCTCAAGCTTCTTGCTAGCTAGCTCTTATAACTATACTCAGCCCATTTCTATTAATCTGTATGTTGCCACATGTTCCGTGGCTTTACTGTGTGCCATTACATGCTGTTCCCTGGACAGCGGGATGGCATCTCCACTGCCTCTGCCTTTCTTCTTCCTGTCTCTCTCTTGGATTTCTTGCCTGGCTATATCCTGACTCACCATAGGCCAGAGCAGCTTCTTTATTAACCAATCATAGCAACACATATTCACAGCATACAGAAAGACATCCCACAGCACTCATCCCACAGCAACGAAATCTGCTTGTGTCCTGCTGACACTGTCTCAAACTCCAGAAAGATTCTCAACCCATAGCGTTTTGATTCCTATAAGCTCCCATTCTGGACCACTTCTACTTCTGAGATGCCCTTGAGGTTGCTTCCCTCACTATAGAACTAAATTGTAGAGTCTTGTTGTTTATTTCTGCTCTTTTAGGGGGCCTGCCACCAAGCTCCCAAATAAATCACACACAGAAGCTTATGCTTAATTATAAATGCCCAACCTTAACTTGCCTTAGTTTCTAGCCAGCTTTTCTTAACTTAAATTATTCCAACTACCTTGTGCCTCTGGACTTTTATCTTTCTCTTACCTTATTCTTACTCTGTGGCTTGCTGTTTGTGTAGCTGGGTGGCTGGCCTGGAGTCCTCCTCCTTCTCTGGCTGCTCCCTTTACTCTTCCATCTTTTTCTCTCTCCTCCCAGATTTCTCCTTCTATTTATATTCTCTGCCTGCCAGCCCTGCCTATCTCTCTCCTGCCTTGCTATTGGCCGTTCAGCTCTTTATTAGACTAGTCAGATGTTTTAGACAGGCAAAGTAACACAGCTTCACAGAGTTAAACAAATGCAAAATAAACAAAAGTAACACCCCTTAAAATAATATTCTACAACAATAGAGTAAATAAAAACCCAAAGGAGACTGGGATGTAGCTCAGTGATGGAGCACTTGATTCAGTCTCTAGTAGCTAACCCACCACCACCCCCCAACACACACACAAAATAACCTCACCGGGCAGTGGCAGTGCACAACTTTAATCCCAGCACTCAGGAGGCAGAGGCAGATGGATCTCTGCGAGTTCGAGGCCAGCCTGGGCTACAGAGTGAGTTCTAGGAAAGGCGCAAAGCTACACAGAGAAACCCTATCTCAAAAAAACAAAACAAAAAGAAAAGAAAATAAGCTCAAAGGATTTCTCCCATTGTCTCTGAACATTATTTCTCACTTCTGTTTCTGTTTTTTTAAAGTATATTAATATGTATTTATTTATACAAAGTTATGGGATTCTTTGCTCAAGCCCAAACTACAAGCTTTATTCTATGACTTACTCTGTCCATTAAACAGTGCCCATTTCTGTGTTTCATGTGATATTGAATTCAGGCTCAGGATAGTGAAGGCTATAAAAATAGTGTTAATTGTGTAACTCTCTAGATGTTCCTGCTTGTTTGTTTGTTTGTTTTTTCATTTGTTTATTTAGGGGTGAGATGTATACCATGGTCTGTAAGGGGAAGTAAGACAACATCTAGTGAGAGTTCTTTTCATTCACCATGTGGCTTTGGGGTTTGAATTCAGGTCAGAATTGAACTTGATGACAAGTGTCTCTTTGCTCAGCCCTCTCACTAACCCTTGTTTGAGACAGGGTTTCACTGTGTAGCCCAAGTGAAGTCTTGACAGGCAAGTCTCAAGATCATGATCTTCCTTCCTTAGTTATCAAGTGCTGGTGTTACAGGTATGTGCCATTAGACATGTTTAATTATTCCTTCAAACTCTGGTATTTTTTCCTAATTCACTTTCTATGCCTATTTTCAATATTCATGCAGAGGTTCAGACATTCTTTTAGGGTTTTATATTTTAGTTACTGATAGATAAAAGATACCAAATAAGACTGGGCTGTATGTGTTTTGTAGAAAGCACATATTTGGTTATTATTTCTTTATCTGGTATTGGAATCTCTCTCTTTGATGTAGGTAGGCAATTTATATTGAAACTCATTATTCATATACTTGGATTAAAACTCACCATCTTGGTGGATATTGGGGTGCCTACATGTAAAGCCAACACCCAGAAGTCTAAGGCAAGAGTTTCATAAGTTTCAGGCCAGCCTGGGGTACCTGGCAAGAACCTATTTCAAAATATACATAACTTTCTTTGCAAAATCCTCGCATCTTGTGAAGCATTGTCTGTTCATTATATTTGTTCTTGCTATTTCCTCTTCATAGTATATATTCACTTTTCTTCATTATGTCTTCAAATATTTCTTCTGCCCATTCTTTCTTCCATATGTACATATTAAGTATACATGTATTACATTTCCTATTCACATGTTTGTTTTTGTTTTTCTATTTTCCTACTTTTCCTTATTATATTTAACTACTTTAAATTTTTTATTAAGAAAATTTTTTCATTCATTTTACACACCAATCAAAGACTCCCCTCTTCTCTCCTCCCATCCCCCAGGCTCCCCCAACTCACTCCCCACTCCCCCCACAAGAAGGCAAGGCCTCCCATGGGGAGGCACATCCAGTAGAGGCAAGTGCAAGCCCTTCCCCTTGCCTCAAGGCTGCACGAGGTAGCCCATCATAGATAATGGGCTCCAAAAAGCCCTCTCATGTACCAGAGATGGATTCTGAGTATACTGCTGGGGGCCCCCGAAGCAGATCAAGCTATACAATTGTCTTGCTATGCAGAGGGCCTAGTCCAGTCCCATGCAGGCTCCACAGCCATTGATCCAACTTTCATGAGTTCTCACTAGTTTGCTTTGGTGGTCTCTGCAGGTTTCCCCATTATGATCCTGATGCACTTGCTCATAGAATAACTTCTCTGTCTTCTACTGGACTCCTGGAGCTCAGCCTGGTGTTTGGCTGTGGATCTCTGCATCTGCCTCCATCAGTCATTGGAGAAAAGTTCTGTGATGACAGTTAGGGCATTCACCAATCTGATCTCTGGGGCAAGCCAGTTCAGTTCAGGCACCCTCTCCACTATTTCTAGTAGTCCAAGCTGGGGTCATCCTTGGGGATTCCTGGTAACTTAGCTAGCACCAGGTTTCTCTCTATGCCCATGATATCTCCCTCCATCATGGTATCTCTCTCATTGCTTTCCTACTCCATCCCTGTTCCAGCTTGACCATCCCATTCCCTTATGTTCTCATCCCCCATCCCCTACCCTTCATTGCCCACCCCTTCACCCCCAGTTCACTCATGGAGATCTCATCTATTTCCCCTTGCCAGGGTGATCCATGCATCCCTCTTTGGATCATCATTGTTAGCTAGCTTCTTTGGAGTTGTGTGTTGTTGTCTGGTTATCCTTTGCTTTACTTCTAGTATCCACTTATGAGTGGGTACATACCATGTTTGTCCTTCTGAGTCTGGGTTACTTCACTCAAGATGATATTTTCTAGTTCCATCCATTTGCCTGCAAATTTCATGATGTCATTGTTTTTCTCTGCTGTGTAGTACTCCATTGTGTGTATATACCACATATTCTTAATCCATTCTTCAGTTGAGAGGCATCTAGGTTGTTTCCAGGTTCTAGCTATGATGAATAATGCTGCTGTGAACATAGTTGAGCATGTGTCTTTGTGGTATAATTGAGCATTCCTTGGGTATATACCCAAGAGTGGTATTGCTGGGTCTTGAGGTAGATTGATACCCAATTTTCTGAGAAACCACCATACTGATTTCCAAAATGGCTGTACAAGTTTGCACTCGCACCAACAGTGGAATAGTGTTCCCCTTATGCCACATCCTCTCCAACATAAGCTGTCTTCAGTGTTTCTGATCTTAGCCATTCTGACAGATGTAAGATGGTATCTCAGATCATGTGGTTTTCACCTTTCAGTTTTTATATGGTGGATTACAGTTATAGATTTAAATATGTTGAACCATCCCTGCATCTCTGAGGTGAAGCCTACTTGATCATGGTGGATGATCTTTGTGATGTGTTCTTGGATTTGGTTTCCAAATATTTTATTGAGTATTTTTTTCATTTATGATCATAAGGGAAATTGTTCTTTAATTCTCTTTGTGTGTTGGGTATTTATGTGGTTTAGATGTCAGGGTAACTGTGGCCTTGTAAATGAATTGAGGAATGTCCCTTCTGTTTTTATTTTTTGAAACAATTTGAGGAGTATTAACTCTTTGTACTGGCTGGGTTTTTTTTTTTTTTTGTCAATTTGACACAAGCTAGAGTCATCAGAGAGGGAGGAGCCTCTACTGAGGAAATGCCTCCATGAGATCCAGCTGTAAGGCATTTTCTTAATTAGCGATCAGTGGGGGAGCATCCAGCCCATGGTGGGTGGTGCCATCTCTGGGCTGCTGGTCCTGGGTTCTATAAGAAGGTGGGCTGAGCAAGCCAGTAAGCAGCTCCCCTTCATGGCCTCTGCATAAGCTTCTGCCTCCAGGACCCTGCCCTGTTTGAATTCCTTTTCTGACTTCCTTCAGTGATGAACAGCAATGTGTAAGCCAAATAAACCATTTCCTCCCCAACTTGCCTTTTGGTCTTGGTGTTTTGTTGCAGCAATAGAAACCCTAACTAAGACACTCTCCTATAAAAGTCTGGTGGAATTATGTGCTAAAACCTGGCCCTGGGATCTTTTTCCCCCCCTGGTTGGCAGACATGTGACTGCTTCTATTTTACTATGAGTTATAAATGTTTAAATTGTTTATTTTGTCTTGATTTAACTTTGGTAGGTGGTATGTATTGAGAAAAGTATCCATTTCTTTTAGAGTTTCCAATTTTGTTGGAGTAGAGGTTTTTAAAGTATGTCCTTATGATTTTCTGGATTTCCTCAGTGTCTCCTGTTACGTCCCCATTTTCATTTCTGATTTTGTTAATTTGGATATTCTCTCGGCCTTTTAGTTAGTTTGGATAAGGGTTTGTTTATCTTGTTGATTTATCAAAGAATCAACTCTTTGTTTCATTGATTCTTTGTATTGTTCTCTTTGTTTCTATTTTATTGATTTCAGCCCGGAGTTTGATCATTTCTTGCCGTCTACTCCTCCTGTGTGTGTTGGATTCTTTTTGTTCTAGAGATTTCATGTGTGCTGTTAAGTGGCTAGTTGGAGATCTCTCTGATTTTTTTTTATGTCACCACTTAGTGCTGTGAACTTTCCTCTTAGCACTGCTTTCAATGTGTCCCATAAGTTTGGAGATTTTGTGTATTCATTTTCATTGGATTTTAGAAAGTCATGTTTCTTTTCTTTATTTCTTGACCCATTTTCATTCAGTAGAGAGTTATTCAGTTTCCATGAGTTTGTAAGCTTTCTGTTGTTTCTAATATCCAGCTTTAATCCGTGGTAGTCAGATAGGAATCAGGGTGTTATTTCAGTTCTTTTGTATATGTTGAGACTTGCTTTGTGTCCAAGTATGTGGCAGTTTTGGAGAAAGTTCCATGAGGACCTGAGTAGAAGTTATATTCTTTTGTGTTTGGGTGAAATGTTCTGTATAGATCTGTTACATCCATTTTGTTTATGGTGTCAGTTAGCTCTAACATTTTTATGCTTTATGTTTTGTCTGGATGACCTGTCTATTGGTATGAGTGGTGTATTGAATTCTCCCCCTTAGTGTGTGAGGGTCAATATATGATTTAAGCTGTAGAAGTATTTCTTTTACAAATTTGGGTGCCCTTGTGTTTGGTGCATAGATGTTAAGGATTGCAATGTCCTCTAGGTGGATTTTTCCTTTGATGAATATGTAGTGTGCTTCCCCATCTCTTCTGATTAGTTTTTGTTTGAAGTCTATATTGCCAGATATGAAAATGGCTCCACCAGCCTGTTTATTAGGTCCAGTTGCTTGAAATGTGTTTTTCCAACCCTTTACCCTGAAGTGATGTCTGTCCTTGATGTTAACATGTGTTTCTTTGATGCATCAGAAGGATGGACCTGTTTTCACATCCATTCTGGTAGTCCATGTCATTTTATTAGGGAATTGAGACCATTGGTGCTGAGAGATATCAATGACCAATGATTTTTGATTTCTGTTATTTAGTGGTGTGGGGGTGGTGGTGGTGTGTGTATATGTGTATAGTGCTTGCCCGCATGTTTCCCCTCTTTTGATTTGCTGGTCTGGAATTATTTATTCCCTCTGTTTTCTTGGATGTAGTTACCCTCTTAGGTTGGAGTTTACCTTCTAGCCCCCCTTCTGTAGAATTTGTAGATAAATATTGCTTAAATTTGTTTTTTTTTTTTCAGGACTGTCTTATTTTCTACATCTATGGTGATTGAAAGTTTTATTGGGTATAGTATTCTCGCCTGGCATCAGTGGTCTCTTAGAGTCTGCATCACATCTGTCCAGGCTCCTTTGGCTTTAAGGTCTCCATTGAGAAGTCGGGAGTGATTCTAATAGCTCTGCCTTTATATGTTACTTGATCTTTTCCCTTTCAGCTTTTAATATTCTTTCTTTGTTCTGTATGTTTAGTGTTCTGATTATTTTGTTCTGAGGGAACTTTCTTTTCTAGTCCAGTCTATTTGGTGTTCTGTATGCTTTTTGTACTTTGGTAGGAAACTCCTTCTTTAAGTTAGGGGAACTTTCTTCTATGATTTTGTTAAAAGTATTTTCTGTGCCTTTGAATTGGGCTATTTCTCCTTCTTCTATTCCTATTATACATAGATGTGGTCTTTTCATGGTATTCTAGATTTCCTGGGTGTTTTGTGCCGAGTTTTTTTTATATTTAATCTTTTCTTTGACTGAGGTATCCATTTCTTTGATCGTGGCTCCAGTGCCTCAGATTCTTTCTTTCACTCTTCAGTAAATTTTGCCTTTATGGTTCCTGTTTGAATACCTGAAATTTTCTTTTGCAGATTTCCTCCAGCTTGGGTTTTTCTTATTGATTCTATTTCTACTTTCAGGTTTCAAGGGATTTGTTCATTCCTTCTTTAAGAACTCTATCATATGCATAAAGGCTGTTTTAAGGTCTTTTACTTGTGCTCCAACTATGTTGGAATTCTCTGCTGTGATTGGGTTACTGGGTTGTAATGGAGACATACAATGAGTATAGCTCCTGACATTACTAGGAGGCACAGTCTCACTGCAGACATCCTGATCCTCTGGCTCTTACTTTCTTTCTGCCCACTTTTCCTCACTGTTTCCCAAGCCTTGAGTGAGAGAGTTACTTTGTAGCTGTATTCATTGGAACTGGGGTCCACAATTCTACATTTTGGTTGGTTGTGTTTTTCTGTAGTGGTCTTTGTACGTTGCAGAGATAAGCTCCCTTGATGAAGGGAGAGGACTGTACTTACCTGTGAATATAAGGGCAAATGTTTAGATTGTTGTTAGAGATTATGCTGGTGTAGTAAAGTAGTAGTAGATAGCTCTCTCATCTTATGTGATTACCTTTCAAATAAAGCATTTAACATGATGTCATAGCCAGTTTAAATCCTCAGTCTGATGATTCCAGCATCAGTGTCATAACTGTTTCTGATGCTTTCTCTCTCTTCAGACTTTTTATATGGTCTTGATTCTTGTCCTTTTGTGTTGCCCCCTAGAAACAGTCCACCTCTTTTATCTCATAAAGATATTTTCACTACTGTTTCATCTTGGGTTTTTTTGTTTTGTTGGTTTTTTTTTTTTTTTTTTTTAGATTTCTTTAAACATTTTATGTGTATGTGCCAGAGTCCAGCTCCAGATGACAGCAGGGTCTGAAGATGGGTAGATGCAAGAGTGGCCGGCAATGGGAGGAATCAGATACAGGACACTTCTTAGTTTCATTTTAGGAGAGATGGACAGAGAGGAGGCACATCTCGGTATGGATTGTCCTACTCTGACAGGAACCATCCCCTGCAGGACAGGTCCCAGGGAGGATGTAAGGAGTTGGTGAGGGAAGGGGGTGAGCCAGGCCATGGTGGTCAGGAGAATCTTGCAGCCTGACTGACTAGCAGCCAGGGTGCTTCTTTATTTATACAGGATTTAGTAAGCAGGGATACATTCATGATGTTCCAAAACGTAGATCATATCATTTTTTGTTTTAGACATGTGTTTCACTTCCTTTTGCTCATCTTTTAGTCATCATTAATAAACTATGACAGAACAGTTATCATTTCCAAACATTTTTCCTCAAATTTTGACATCACTAATAAACAGAGTTTATGCATTAACCCTATAACCCAATTTTTAAGAATGTAGAGGCATATGACAGCCTGTTCTCCGGCTGGTAGCTTTGGTTGTTTCCAGGATGCTAGACCAAAACAAAATCTTCAAAACAGCCAGGCATATTGCCATGCCCCAAGCAGTGTATTATTAACTCTTTTGTTTGTTTGTTTTTGTTTTTGTTTTTCGAGACAGGGTTTCTCTTTGTTGTTTTGGTGGCTGTCCTGGATCTCACTCTGTAGACCTGGCTGGCCTCAAATCACAGAGATCCACCTGGCTCTGTCTCCCAAGTGCTGTGATTAAAGGTGTGCGCCATCACCACCCGGTATATTATTAACTCTTAATGGTCAGAGTGCCCAGGAAAAATCCTCAGGCTAAAGCTGCTGCAGTTATCATTCAAATTCTGACATAATACAATGTTTATATTTTATATCTTTATAGAATTTGTCTATATGTCTAATCCTGGCATTCTGTTGTTCCTTGGTCATATTCCACCACAGTGGCTCTGCATGTGCTAACTGTCCTAAGAGAGGGAGGTTTTGACATCTCATTCTTACATCATCTTCCCACTTCATACTTTGCTCAATATGTCTCTGTGTAGGGCAGAGGTATATGCCACATAAGTGTCTGAGTTGTATAGTGGGAAGAGGCTTGTAATCTGAACTGTGGCCAACTTCTTTAGCCCACCGAATCTTGTTGACTTTTTGAGTTTACTTTGTTTTGATATCTTGTTCCTGTGTAAGTACACGGACAGATGTTTCAAGAATGTCTCATAGCTTCATGAAGAGACCTCTGGCTTCTTTATGTGTCACAACCTCCAAGGTGTAAGGAAGACCTTCAAGTAGATAAGGATATCTTTTTAAAAGTGGGGGGAATAGTATGTTCAGGGCTGTCCTGGGGAAGCTTAGAAGCAGCATTCCTGGGAGAAGGCATAAATGATTCATAAGAAGTTTTCCATCAATCCAACATCCCCAAATTGTACAAATATTAAAAGTCCCTCGAGTATGCAACAGGTGGGGATGAAACCAAAGGTGGCATGACGGCCATCATGTGACTCAGCTTTGCTGGATCTTTTGCTAGGCAGCTATGCTGGCTTTATGACTTCTGCCATTCCATTCAGATATGGCTGTCATGTATGCGTGCTTTGCTGCATGTGTATGTGCTTGTGCAGGGCAGTAGAGGGCAGCAGAGGGCAACAGAGTCCCTGGAACTGGAATTACAGGTGGGTTTTGGCTGACACATGGTTGCTAGGAACTAAACCTGGGGCTTCTGCAAGAGCAGCAAACGCTCTCAACTGCTGAACCATCTCTCCAGCCCCCTTCACTACTACTTTTCCTGAAGCTATTTAGTTTGGTAGTGAAGAATGGGGAACTAAGATGTTCTGTTATTAAGTCTCAGTCCTGGGCAGGCTTCCCTTGAGTATGGAAGGTGTGACCATCACAAGTGTTTTTGTACTCCCAATGTAATGAGTAGGCCTAGCACCCTGCTTGGCAGGTATATTTTCTGTATTTCTTTCCACTTCAGAGAGTTTCATCGGTGCCCTTAACTTTTGTTTCGCCTCCTTCTGCAGATTGAAATATTTTCCCTCCCAGGTAAGAGAAGGTAAATTGGTCTGGCCCGAGTTCCAGGAGAGAAGGGGTAGATTGATCAGGATTGGCTTTCAGGTTCAGTAAGATACCACCAGTGCTCTCAAGCTACAGTTTCTCTTGCCTTTCCCTTGGAATAGTAAGGCTTTCCCCACAGGAATATGGAGCAAATATTTTGGGCAGAATGTGAGCAATGTTTATTGTTCTGTTGTCTTCCCCAAGCCAGAACTATACAATACTTTTCTCAGGATTTCTCTCACTCTTCTCTGCCAGCACCTAGAGGAAAATTGAAAAAAGTATTTAAAGCTGTTTGTCTGCAGTCCTTATGAATGTCACATTAGCAATGTCCTAGCAATTCGTTAGTCATTTTAGCTGGATCTTCTTATGAGTTTGTATGTTGTTCAGCAGTGTCTGTATCAACTAAGAAATGCCAGAGCTCTATTGCCCTCTGCAGATGCCTTTTTTTTACAAGTTTAAGTTGACTATCTGCACTGCAACCTCAATTTTCTGATGATTCTAAGAAAAGTTGTGATGCCCATTTAAACACCCCCTTTTTTCTCATAATGATGGAAGTAGTGTGGTTTCCAACTCTACATCTCTAAGCTAATAGCAGATGAGCCTCTAAGTGTAGGGATAAGCTTTTGAGGATCTGTTTGTCTTCCAGCATCCATACCACAGTTCACCAATTCTCCCACAATGGTGATCATGGTGGGCTTACCAGCTCGAGGCAAGACCTACATCTCTACGAAGCTCACACGCTATCTCAACTGGATAGGAACACCAACTAAAGGTATGTCTCAGAAATCATTTGCTATACATCCCCACCACAGGCCACTAACTGAAAACTGAGGAAGGTAGAAGGCCATACCTTTCAGTACAGAAAATGCTGCACACCCTTGTTTCCAGGATTAGAACATCTTCTACCACTGCTATTACCACTGTCACAGCAGTCTTATAAATTATATCATTTCATGAGACTATGTTCTGTGTCTAATACTATGCTGTGTTTTAGGCATAGAAAAACTAGTATTAAGACTAAATCTGCTCTTCAGAAGGCTCGCAAACTCAAAGCAATCCTCTGAGTACTTCAAGTATTTTTTTTATCACAACTACATTATCCCATCAATATTACTATTGTTTTATGTGCATTGGTGTTTTGCCATGGATGTCGGGTCCCCTGGAACTGGAGTTAAAGATAGTTGTGAGCTGCCATGTAGGTGCTGGGAATTGAACCCAGATCTTCTGAGAAGAGCAGTCAGTTCTCTTAACCATTGAGCCATCTCTCCAGTCCCCAATAACACTTTTTATCATTATAGTTTTTCACTATTTCATAGTTAAAAAAAATAAGGCCAAAGAGGTGAAATATCCTTTCTAAAGGGACACAGTTATAAGTGACAGGATCAAGATACAATTGATTTCAAATCTGACTGCTAGGTCTAATGCATGACTCTATTGAAGGGAAGAGAGGGATCCTGTACTCTCCTTTCAATCATGATTTTCCTCTTATCCTTTCTCTTGTTTGTCCCATCATTGTATCTACTCCATCTATCCAGTCACCCTTCCCTTATTCCCATCAAGCCTTCTCTCTGTTTCTCCTCTTTTTTGTGTGCTAGGGATTGAATTCAGAGCTTTGTTTATAATAAGCATATACTCTACTACCAAGTTATACCTGGCACCAAATCTTCTCTTCCCTACCCCACCCCCCATTTATCCTTCCTTGCCTTTCACCCACTTTCTCTAATTAATTCACTAAAGTTTTCCATGTGCCAAAACCCATGCCAAGCATTAGGAAAGAAATAAAAATGGGTGAGACTCAAGTTCTGTCCTTGAAGAATTCTAACCCTGAATGGTATACATAACAAGTCCTAGGCTGGACAAGGGCTTCTCAGATGCATGCTGAGGGTGCTCACAGAGGGAATTGCTGACTGACAGGCATCAAAACCTTCATGGGTAAGAATATATCTAACATGGGTCCTGTGGGAGGAGGGGAAACTTTGATGAGGCAAGGAAGGTAGGAAAGAGCCATTGTCTACAGAATTGCAAGCCTGAGGAGCTTCTACTGAATGAAGAAGCACATGACATAGTAGCAGATGTGCCTCTGTCCTGATCCCCCTTTTATTCTGTTTCTTCAACTTAACTGCTCAAATAGGTCTTCAGAGTCATATTCCAAAGTACAAGACTGATAACACTTGTGATCTCCAAAGTTCTCCTTGGTCTGAAGTTTTGAAACCATGTCCTTTTACTTCTGTTCAAGACCATCCACACTTCACCTATTCCAGATTTTCAGGCCCCAGCCACAGTGGTTGACCCCTTTCCCCCAAACATACTTTGCTTTCTGCAAAAGTTATACCTTTTTTGAAGGAGTGTCTAACTACTTGTAATCTACCTATAATGTCCTTGCTCTCCACCATCACCCTCTGACCCACCAGTAAAAGATACCTACCCCAAAAGGCCTTGTTCAAATAGTGCTAACCCAAAATGTAACCTTTTCCTTCCCCCTCACTCTTCTTCATAGTTCATTATTGTCTCTATTGGGGCACTTAAAGGATTCTGTAGGAGCTCCACTGTTGCCTGATTTGGTTACTGTCTAACTTTTTAGTTTATAAGCTGCTTGAGAGCCCAAACACAAAAATCTAGGTAGGGGTGTGTGTGTGTGTGTGTGTGTGTGTGTGTGTGTGTGTGTGTGTGTGTGTGTGTCCCTATCCCTCCATCCGTCCGTCCCAAAAGTCATACCACTCTTTACAGAGTAGGTGTCTCTCTTGGCCACTGTTCTATTGCTGTGAAGAGACACAATGCCCACAACAACTATTATAAGACAAAACATTTAATTGGGGCTGGCTTACAGTTTCAGAGGTTTAGTCCATTATCATCATGGCAAGGAGCATGGCAGCATGCAGGCAGACATGGTGCTGGAGAAGTAGCTGAGACTTCTACATTTTGATCCACAGGTACAGAGATAGAGAGAGAGACTGAGCCTGGCTTAAATTTTGAAATCTCAAAGCCCACCCCAGTAACACACTTCTTCCAACAAGGCCATACCTACTCCAACAAATTCCATACCTCCTAATCCCTGATGACTAAGCTTTCAAATATATGAGCTTATGGGGGTTATTCTTATTCATACCACCATATTCCATTCCCTGGTCCCAATAGCCTTGTAGACATATCATAATGCAAAAGTGCATTCAGTCCAAATTCAAAAGTCCCCATATCTATCACAGTCTCAACACTGTTTAAAAGTTCAAAATTCAAAGACTTCTGTGACTCATGGTAATCTCTTAATTTTAACCCCCTGTAAAATCAAAATAAAAAAGCAGGTCATATAATTCCAGTGTACTGTGGCATAGACTATGTATTGTCATTTCAAAAGAGAGCATAGTGAGGAAGTACTGGACCAAAGCAAGACCAAAACCTAGCAGGGCAAACTCCAGATTCTACATCAACATGTCAAAGTGTTCTTCAGATCTCCAATTCCTGTCAACTGTAACACCCCTCTCTCTATCTCTTGGGCTGGTTCCATACCTGCTCTGCAGTTCTCCTTAGCAGGTATCCTACAACTGTGACATCACCAACATCTTGGGGTTTGCAGTACAATCCTTGCTTTACCTTTACAGCTTTACACAATGGCCTCTCTGGGCTTCCATGCCGGGGCTCTCCTGCTACAGGCCTACCCTCAGCTACTTTCCTTAGCCACAAAGGGAAATTCTATATCCCTTTTCTTGTATCCTGGACTCTATAGCCAGAACCACATGGCCAAAGCTGCCAAGTTTTTATGCTTATTGGAGCTGGAACATGGTCCCTCATTCAAATACATTTTCATTTTCTTTCTGTTTTTGATCATTTTCTCCACTGCTTAAGCTTTTCTTAATTCCTTTTCACAATTTGGAAGCTTAACTTGCTGGGGCCTTTCCCTGAGGTCACCACTCCCTTTATTTCATCTAGCATCAGGCTTTTCTTTAAACTTTTTATCTCTTTGAGCACAAAACTTAGCTCCATTACACTTCCTGGTGCCCCCTTTCTCCTCAAACTATACATTTTGTGATTTTCCTTGCTCAGCTTGTTCCTTTTCATTATAGATTTACATAAGACTAATTAGTAATAACTACATGACACAGTCAATACTAGCCTGCCTTGAAATCTCCTCTGCTGGGTTCATTAATCTAAAATTCTTCAGTTTATCCTGAGGCAGATGTGAGAGACCTACCCATTTCTCTCTGGGAGGCCCACTCCTACTTTTCCCCAGAGTACTCTTGAGGAGGGAGGAGGGAGAAATATTTAGATAGAAAGATAGAGGAGAGAGAAACCGATAGAAACACAGGATAGCCTCAGGAGGGCCTAGGGCAATATTCACTAGCCCCTTCTTTCTCTTCTAAAGGGCTTTTTATAGGTATGCCAAGGGGTGGAGCAAAAGACCTCCCCCTAGCATGACCAAGTGCAGATTCTTCCCGTCACCTGGTAAACATGCACATGGTTAATCCATCCTCTAATGCAGTCCTGCTGGGTAAAGCAAGCTCAGATCTCACTAGGAAACCTCTGTATGCCTCCACAGGCAGATTTTTAGGACAAGGGCAAAAACCCACCACATTTCTTTGCCAAAATATCACAAGAATGGTCTCTATGTCACTTGCTAAATATCTTCCCCTCTGAAACTTGAGCTGGGCCCCAACAATTCAAATCACCCTCAGCACTGCCTTCTATACTCCTGCTAGGATGGCCCATTAAGCCTTGCTTAAAGCATCTAACCACTTTTCTAGTTCAAAGACCCAAAATCTTTCATATTCCTCCAAATAACAACATGATTAGGCCCATCATAGCAATACTAGGCGCCCTTTCTTTGTCACTGTTCTATTGCTGTGAAGAGACACTATGACCAAGGCACTCTTATAAAGGAAAACTTTTAATTGTGGCTGGTGTACAGATTCAGAGGTTTAGTCCATTATCATCATGGTGGGAAGCAAGGCAGACATGGCCTGGAAAAGTAGCTGAGAGTTCTACATCTGGATCGACAAGCAGGTAGAAGAGAAAGTGACTATGGACTTGGCATGGGCTTCTGAAACCTCAAAGCCCATCCCCAGTGACATACTCCCTCCAGTATGGCCACACCTCCAACAAGGCCATACCTCCTAATCCTTCTCAAATAGTGCCACTCCATGATGACTAATAAATCAAATATATGAGCTTATTGGAGCCACTTTTATTCAAACCACCACAGTATCCTAAATTTATTTCTTGGATGCATGAATTAATGAAATGTGATTTCTTTAGCTGTTTATCCTCTTTCTCCATTCCTTCTCTGTTTTTTTTCCCCATCACAAGTGGGAAAGTGCTTTTTAGAGATTTACATTTAGATTATCCCTTATGATATAAAATGGTAAAATAACCTTGGTAACTGGGAGTCAGGAGACCCAGACTGTATATGTTATCAATTCACTCTTGGTTTGACCTTGGATAACTGATTTTATTCTCTGTATCTCACTTCTTTATCTTCCCTATTGGATAGGACATTTAAACATTGGAATTTATAATAAAGTAACATAGCTTACAATCAAACAGACTTGAGTTTCAATTCCAGATTGCCAGTTACTAACTTGAAAGCTGGTTTGTACCTCTGAGCTTTACTTTCCTCATTTGTAAAGATGAAATGTTTAACCCTACTTTGCAGGACTAATATGAGGAAGAAAATGAGTTGGTACCCATAATTTGAAGTTTTATATGTATATTTTCCTTTTATATGTACAATTTCCTATAAATTCTGCCATCTACCTCTGAGGTTCCTTCCAGCAAGAACATATTTTTGGCCACTCCAATCTTCCCAACCTCTTCACTAGGGTTTCCTGTTTTCAGTGTTTAATTTAGGCCAGTATCGACGAGAGGCAGTGAGCTACAGGAACTATGAATTCTTTCTCCCAGACAACATGGAGGCCCAGCTTATCAGGAAGTAAGTGCCCAACATTTAAGGACCTGTGCTGCCCTTCACCTGAGGGGGACCTTTCTTCATATCCTCCTAGGGGGGTAGGATAGAGTAACCTGCTCTTCCATGGGTGTCCAAGCTTTTGACATTGCATAGTGTGGTCATCTACAATGTTCATGCTTGAGAATTACTCAGTCAAGTTATGAAAAAATAGGAAAAAATGCAGTCTCAGTGTTTTAGGTAAGCTTACAATTTGTGTTGGGCCACATTTCATAATTATCCTATGCCATGAGCTGAACACCCTTGTGTCCAGTCTTTCTGCCAGCCTACTTGAAGTCTGCTCTAGTAATAGCCATTCTCTCTCAAGAAGCATTTACAGTCTTCTGTTTCTGGTAAGAGAACATAGAAATTTCTTACCCTAGCATCTGAGATTGAGTGTTTCAGTAGCTCAGCCCTCTTCAGTCTCTTCAGTGTCATCATTTCAACTTTAAAGTCTCTTTTACCTATATGGATGTAAATACTCCTAGGTGCAACCTGGCTCTCAACTGAGTCCGCACTATAGACCCAGTAACCAAAAACCAGTAAAGAGATTTTTTGCTGAAAGCCTAAGTATATTATGTTATGCCTATCATACCTGTGTTTACAATGTTGCCTATGCTGGAAATTCATTAACTCAAATACCACATCCCTAGGCCTTACCTGTGTTCATCAACCAATTCAGTTTGAGCTCCAGTAGCACACAGAGCCCTAAAACTAGGATGCTTTGATTGCTCAACTTTTCTTGTGCATGTCATCTTATACATCATCTTAAGCTGTACACACAGAGCCAGTTTCAACTGTGACCCCTCTGTACTTAACATGATGCCTAGAACAAAAGGGGCTGTGTAGATGTTTAACAGATGAATAATTTAGTGTAAAACATATGAGAGATGGTCCATAAGAGAACAGTGGTGAGGGGAACTCATCCTGAGAATGGGGATTGTCTGCTTCTTTCTCTGTTTTTCAGGCAGTGTGCTCTGGCTGCCCTAAAGGACGTCCATAAATATCTCAGCCGTGAGGAGGGTCATGTTGCGGTAAATAATCTTCCATTTTTCCCCCTCAAGCTGTCATTATGGAAAATAGATAATATGTACTAAGCATTTATTTATGCCATACATTATTCCAAGTATTTTGTTTATATTAATAATTTAATTCACATTGCTCCATGAGAGAGTTGTCATTATTATGCTGTATTTTAGATTCCAAAAGAATTACCATAGAAAAATTTAGTTGTTTCCCAGGTTGGTGCAGTATTTGTAGAATCCATACTCTCAAGCCCCATGCTTCATTGATTTGTCCTCAAGATTTAGCAGTATAAAAATTTTAGACTGCAGTACAAACATTACTGTCTTTTCTTCTATCAAAATGTTTTAAACTTTCTTATTAAAAATCCTTGCAAACAATTACAAACATACCATACCAAAATAATAAGACCCAAAGTCCATACAACTCCATGGACTTCCATACAGTGTAGAACATAAGCTGTGAAGCATGTCTTTTGTTGTTGTTGTTTTTTCTTTTCTTTTTTACAGAAAGATTTGCCCAAACATCTTGGCAATTTAATGTCTTACTTAAATCCTTGGGTTAGAGGTCCTCAAATATGTGGATGCTAAGGATAGGGAAATTTTCCTGTTCCTGAGCTTTTCTAAGGCTTTTTAGGAAGGACAAGTCTCATCTGGAGAAGCAGCTGTATAATTGCTCTATCGCTAATTCATGGCTGTTATCAGAGCAAGTCCTTCTTCTAGGCCTGTTACTTCACCTATAACATGATCCTAAGAAAAATCCCCAAACTTTTCTCGTGCCTTATTACATGTGTAGGGTGGAGGACATTTCTGAGCAGACAGTAAGGGCTCAATGAATGCTTTTGAAAGCGACACAAGCCAATTTCAAACCCTTCTTTTTCTTTAAGACTCTCTTTAAGTTCTGCCCCCTTCTGGAAGCCCTCCACTTGGAACAAAGATGAATGAAGAATGGTATTCTATCAACACTAGATTGAGAGTAAACCAATCTTATTACATGTCTCTAGGTTTTTGATGCCACCAACACTACCAGAGAGCGACGATCATTGATTCTGCAGTTTGCTAAAGAGCATGGTTACAAGGTAGAGTGACACATCCATGCTTACCTAGAGCAAATCCCAGGGAAGTACAAATTAGGGCTCTTAGAGCAGCCGGTTTGGACCCATGGGCTCAACATCTAGCTTTCCTGGTAAATTCAGAAACAACTGAGCAGTACAGAACAGGGGGATATCCAGGTTAGGCAGTGGAAGCTGGTTACTGACAGGCTGATACTGGGGATAGTGAGGTGGCAATGATGAAGGAGTCATGAGAAACATGTAAGAACCAAAACCCAGCAGAAATCGGTGGCGATTCAGTTAGAGCCAGGCTGCCTCATAGGAGTCAGAATCCTGTAAGCACCATTGTGTGAAAGCTTTCTTTTTAGGAATGTCCTTAGGGATGACTTGGGGGTATCAAGAATGGGTATGCTTATTTGGCTTGCCAAAAAGCTCTCTTTTCTCTTCTAGGTCTTCTTTATTGAGTCTATTTGTAATGACCCTGACATCATTGCAGAAAACATCAAGGTAAGGAACACCAATTGCCTTTCTTCCTTAGTCTTTTTAAAAAAGTTTTAATTTAATTTACATTTAAATCCTCATGTATGTATCTTTATATATGCACGCATACATTATACGAGCGTGTGTGTGTGTGTGTGTGTGTGTGTGTGAGAGAGAGAGAGAGAGAGAGAGAGAGAGAGAGAGAGAGAGAGAGAGAGAGAGAGAGAGAGAAATGTGTGAAATGTGGAATGCACATGCTGTGGTGTGTATGTGGAGGTCAGAAGATAATTTCAGGTGTCAGTCCTCACCTTCTACCTTATTTGAGATAGGGTCTCTTCTTGTTCTCTGTTCCATTTTCCAAGCTAGCTGGCCCTTAAGCTTTTAAGGCATCCTCCTGTCTCCACTTCTTATTTCACAATAGAAGCACTGGGAATACAGATGCATACCACTACATCCAGTGGGTTTCGGTGATTCAAACTTAGGTATTCATCCTTGTGTGGCAAACTACCCATTAAGTCATCTCCCTAACCCTCAATCCTCCTGATTCTGTCTTAGGTTTGTCTCATACCTAGACCACTATAAACTTAAAGAAAGTGTTCCTCTCCGAGGTGCTCCTCCCACTTTGCATAAGAAGCACTCCCCTGACCATCCTTGCCCACAGTGTTCCTGTAAAGTTAGATGAAGCCAGCATCTATAGAGCCCTTAGAATGCATCAAGCACTAAGCTTGACTCTCTCAGTTTTTTTTCACAACAAACCTACATGTTTGTTTTGGCAAATTTGAGTTGGCAAAGACTGGTACAACTCAAAAAAAAAAAATGGAAGTAGGAATGCACCCCAGCTTGGCTGTCTTTCTCACAGACCCATATTCTGTATTGTGCCCCACATTGCACATCAGAATCATTGCTACTTTTAACCTCTTAACTGCATGGTCTAGAATTAGATCACTAACAAACTTTTGTTGTTCCCTGCCCCTTCTGATTATTGGTGCTCAGGAGCATAAGAGACCTTAAAGGCCATCTCTTTCAACCTTTCATCAAGTACTTAAATTTTCAGCTGAGTATTTGTCTACATTTCTGTTCACACCTATAGTAGCAATACTCATTGTCCTTAAAAAAATGTAGCCCAATCAAAGTGAAATTTATCTCCCTGTAACTGCTACACATTTGTCCTATTTTTATCTCTTGGGATATATAGTATGTTCAAATCTTTATCCTCTTCATCCACACAATTATCCATCCATGTATTGATTCAGGAGAAACTGTACACCTGGATTGCCATTGTGGGCATTAAAGATATAGAAACAGTGAAAACCCTTCTCTTGAACTCACAGTCTAGTTAGGGACACTGACAGATATATAGATAGAGCCCTTGAGATTAGAGATAAGGTAAGGGGAAAGGGGTTGTAGGAACACAGTGGTAAGGGCCAATCTTGCATGTCAGGGGATGCAATGGAAAGCCTCCTAGTAGAGATAACAGCAATATCCTGATGTGTGCACAGGAGTTTTTACAGGTAAAGAATTGAAATGAGGAATAACATATACTAAATATGATACATCCAGGGAACTAAGTAGTTTGGATCTGATAAAGCAGAATGTGTGTCCAAATAGGAGAACAGTAAGGGATGGTAGTGAAAAGGCAATTGGATCTGTCACAATCCACTTGCTAAAATAGTTTATACTTTGTCCTAAAAGACACTTGGAAATGGTGAAGAAATAGGAGAGTCCCATTGTCAAATGTGCATGTTATAAATATCCTTTTGGGAAAAATAAATAAATAAATATCCTTCTGGGAACAGTGAGATGGCTCAATGGGTCAAAATGCTCAACACAAAAGCTGGATGACCTGAGTTCAATCCCCAGAACTCACATAAAGGTGAAAGGAGAGAACCAACTCCACAAAGTTGTCCTCACACTCCCCGTGGCATGCATGTGTCCCCCAATACCACATCATACACATATACATGCACACAATAACCATAATAAAATAATGATGTCAAATTTAAAAAGGAATACCTTTCTGACTACCAGCAATCAGTCACAAAGCTCTAGTGAGCATAGGCCAAAGAGATTGGCTATTTAGAAAAGAGATTAGAGAGGCGTAGTTTCTGCTAGTGAGTGAGATTCCATGTAGGCTCAAATGATTGAGTGGAGGGGTGGGGAATAAAGGAGGAGAAGATGGATACTGAAGGATTAGGAAGGGCCAGTCTTTGAGAAAGCCAATGACAACATATGCCTATTTTCTCAGCAGTGACTAAATACAGGACAGCCTTTATGATAGCAAGTCAAGATAGCAAGCAAGCAACTCTTCTGCAACACAGTTTCCTGTTCTCTTACAGATGTTTTTAAGCAGTGTGTGCTCTGGGAGTAAATACATGGTAAAATATAGCCCAGCTTCTCTTTGGTTGCCTAATTTTGTCAAACTCTAAGTTTCCATGCCTTTATAATGGGGTGTGTGGTAGTCATTTGTCTGTAAGAGCCCTTTCCAAGTACAATGTTAGGGTCTCTGTTTCTCCACATTTATCTTCTTCCCACCTTCTCACAGCAAGTGAAACTAGGCAGTCCTGATTACATTGACTGTGATCAAGAAAAGGTTTTGGAAGACTTTCTTAAGAGAATCGAGTGCTATGAGATCAACTACCAACCCTTGGATGAGGAATTGGACAGGTAAGAACCCAACAACACCCCAAAGTCAAGGACTAGAGCCTTAGCCCAGTTTTGATGTCTTATGGGACCTAAGGAAATGTCCACCTTTTGGGGACCTTAATTTTTCTATCCATAATATCAGAAGTGGGATTGATAGGTCTTTATGACCCCCTGTAGTCCAATTTTCCATGAAGCAGTGATTCCTTGATGTGGGATGTATTCATAAGGTGACTAAAGTTGTGCCTTCCTATGTAATAGGCACAGATCGAGACTTGCTCCCAGAACAAATGCCTCCCTTCTGTGGATATTGTGTTGTTATTGCAGAAATACTAGTCACATGACTGTCACCTCAGTATCTAAACAGATTTGCTTTTTTTTTTCCATCACATTCCCATAGTACCTCCATAAAAGAGGCTGTGGTAGAGCTGAGATCATAAATTTCCAAAAAGAGGAAACTGAGTCTTAGGGAGCTGAAGCTACTTCCCAAACTGTTACCATAAGTCATAGGTGAGGCTAGAAGTCTAATCACATAGTCTGTCTCCTATTGTTTCTCCTCTCATAACTATCATATATCTCTTCAATCAGCAAGTCTTTGGAAACTTTGCATGTTGAAGGTGTAAATAGAGCCAAATGAGACAGGTTCTGTCCTTAGGTAGCTTTTACAGAGGCTCAACATATGAAAAGTCTATAAAGCAATAAAATAAGAAAATTTGCTTTCATAATACCAGCTACAGATAGGGAAGTATTGGTTCGCAGTTTAAAGCAGATGTGAGTTTAGATATAAAATGTTCAAAGAAACTCTCTTTCTTTCAAAATGGGTTCTTATGAAAAGAGAGTCTGGCTACCCATACTCTTTGAGACCCAAGTATGAAGTGTAAAAAGGCTGTAAATGGTCATTATTACTCTAAGAAGTTTAAAAGCATCCTTTCAGTCTTATCCAATGAAAATGTAAGAAAAATGGGTATTATCACTTTATAGTTTGGGAAACAGACAACTAGGGATTGATCAGGTCAAACACTTGCCTGAGGCTATACAGTCTATACTGTCAGCAATACAGTCTATACTGAATGAAGCCTGTATTTCCCAAATTTCAGCCTGATTTCACCCCTCCACATCCTTCTATTACAAGAAATATCAAATGAGACTTAAAAATTCAGTGTAAGGGGCATGGCCTTCATGTGTAATTTTACAGATTACTCACTGTGCATGCTCCCTGAATCAAAGATACACTTGTTTCTCTCAGGAAGACATGTAATGGAACTTGGTTGTTTATGCTTTGAGAAAAGGGGCTTTTTCAGATTCCACAAAGGCACTGTGTAGGCTAACATCATAAGCAGAAAGAGGGCTGAAGGGAAAGAATGACATTAAGGTAACCCATAGACCTAAGTCCAGACACCTAGAGGGGCACTGTTGGGTTTTGTCTGTTTCTGTTATTCTTTTGATAAGCCCATTGAGCCTGAAGAAGATAGATGTAGAAGGCCACTTTTGTTTAATTATTGTTAATAAAATTAGTTATTAATTTATGCAATTAATAGACATTTATAGCTCATGCATCATGACCAGCTTTAGCAGTGCCTAAGGAAGACAAAGAAGCAAGGCTGTCCCTGTTTTGCTTTAATGCCCAGTAATGTGGAGAAGGTGGTGTATATACAGTTGACCCCAAGTGTGGGAACAGTAAGCCAGATGATTGAAAGAACTCAGAACAGGGAACTTGGCCCACCTTGAAGGAAGAATGCCTGGAAGAACTGGATTATTCAATAGGCAAGCTAACCATGTGTTCCGGGCATCAGCAATGTTGGATCTTGCAAAAATAAAAAGAAAACTATTCTACAACCATTTGACAATTAATATTTAAAAGCAGCAACAAAAAGTAGGCAAAAATAAAACCAAGGCCTCCTCATTAGTATAGTTTATGTATTTTATATTAAATTGCACATGTTATGAGATGAACATGAACTTTTATAATAATTTGTTATTGAGCAATTATAAATAACTTTATATAGCTCTAAACTCCAAGATTTCTTGGAGAGAGTAAATTCCTAGCTTTTGAAAGATGTATGCATAGGAGCTCAACTTTGGAAATCAGCAGGGTACATCATTTCAAGTAAAACGAAAAGTACTTTGAGACAGCCGGCCTAATTAGCTCTTAGTATGAAAAGAGGAGAGGAGTACTGAGAGTATTCCAAGTATAACAGCAGTACAAGAATTAAAAAGTCATGGGTAAAGTGTGGTGCTGAGAATGGTGAGACCAATAGTAGATAGCGTGTGAAATCACTTAGGATGTCAGACAGACAAAGCTATGGAATTTGAGAATTCCCTTCGAAATACATAGAGTCTAGTATTAGGAACAGACAATAGCCAGGCAACATGATTACATCAGAGATCTTCTGCTTTTAGGCTCTGAGGATCCTAAAGAGATCACTGAAGTGGGACACATTCTGTGGCACATTGCTTCTCTCTGTGCTTTAGTTTTCTACATGATGATCTCTTCTCTGAATGATGGCTGTGAGGATTCATACATCTTAAAATCTCCCAGTCTCTGCAAGATACACAGAAAATATTCAACAAATGCAAGTGTTCTGTGGGAGCCACTGCATATGGATCCCAGAGCTGTGAAGGATGAGACTGTAGATGTAAAGGACTTCTCTAGAAGATCAAGGAAGCAGCTCTCTGAAACCAAAACCATCAACAGCCTTATGGGCCCTGGGTTGCTTGTGTCACCCTATGACTCCATTTTCCACACCTCTCTCTTCCCATGGAGCTCTCTCAGATTCTTACAGTCAAATTTATGGCTGTACAGAAGCTGTAGAAGTCTTACTTCATGGCTCTAAGTCTTCCAATCTGTTGGATCTTCACCCTGCCTCCCAGATAGGTTGTTGTATTTGATTATTACTCAGTATATAGTTACTAGAACTGAACACATAACTAAGGGGACCACCAGGAACTTGGGGCCATGACCACAAGTTTGCTAATGATGTTCTGCACCATTTCTGTATCCCTTCACACCAATACTTGGCATACTGTGCTGTTTGTGACAAGAATGTTGACTATTATCCACGTGTTTTCAAGTGTATGTTTCTGACTGCTCTAAGTGTTCCCAAAGGGCAGATAACTTCTACCCAAAGCACAGTGCCTAAATTCAGATGAAAGTACTTGTGAATTGCAGGTGTAGACTATAGAGAAGAACCACAGCCAATTGCATTGTGATTAGGAAAGGTAAAAAGGCAGGTTGACTCAAGCTGAAGAAAGGAAATGGTAGCCCACAGTGATGAGGTCCTTGGGGTAGTCAGGAACAAAATCTCTAGGACATATACCTAGAACAAGACTAGATATAACATCTTGTTAAGTAGAAGCTGAACTCCAGAGGAGGATTGGAAGCAGGATGTGTGAGTGGGAATTTCTCTTGAGATCAACTCTCCCTACCATCAGCACCTAAGATGTTTGTTTCTGCTTGGGTCTGGCCCAGTCATCTGTCCTACATCAAGATCTTCGATGTGGGCACACGCTACATGGTAAATCGAGTGCAGGACCATGTTCAGAGCCGCACAGCCTACTACCTCATGAACATCCATGTCACACCTCGATCCATCTACCTATGCCGGCATGGTGAGAGTGAACTCAACCTCAGAGGCCGCATTGGAGGTGACTCTGGCCTCTCCGCTCGGGGCAAACAGGTAAGGAGGGCTCCAAAGACTCAGGTGGGTAGACTAGGTGGGGTGACCAATGCCTGGGTTTTGAAGAGAAGTATCCTTTGATGGGAAAGGAGCAAATTATGATCGATCCTTTTCTTCTACCATTAGTCACTGAATCCTGTCACAGACATTGAATGGTTCCCATATGCCTACTGCTTCTGCAAAATCAGTAGCATGGTCCTCCAAGGCTACTCAAATCTAGCTGCTTCTCAAGCTCTATCACAGAGACCACCCTTCCCATACTTGATGTCTCCCCTCATCATCCTCACCACTGTGTCCTTTGCTCATGCTCACCTTGCTGTCCCTTTTGGTCCTTCTGTCAGCTGGTAACTGTCAAGGACATAGATAGGTGATCTGAGGGTCTCAGCCTGAATCCCTCTTCTTTATGACTCAGTGTTGATGTTCTTCCCTACCTCATTTGACAAATCACACTGCCCCCACCCTACTGCTTCTCATCACTCCATTTCCTTCCAAGGCCCTGCTCCTGCTCTAAGATCTAGTCATCCTGGAATTCCTCCCTATTCACTCCTTATCTCATGGGTCACTGGTCTTTGGGAACATCTCTCCTAATTGTGGTCTATTACTGACTCTGTCTGGTCATTACTCTCCCTGTTCCCAGCCTGATATAGAAACCTTTCCATTCTGGGTACTGGTTTTATAAAGGGATTTACTTCTCAGCTTCTGGTCCTTTACCCAGGCTTGTTATCACAAATGTTGCTGGGGAAAACCACTTAGGGATAGCATAGGGAGGAAATGAAGTACAGGAGAGGCATTAGTGGTTCTTAGTGTCTTTTTTTTAAGTTTTATTTACTTTTATTTTATGTGTATATATGTTTTGCCTGCATGTGTGTCTGTATTCCCTGTGCATGCCTGGTGTCCAAAAAGGCCAGAAGAGGGCATCAGATCCCCTGGAGTTATAGATTGTTGTGAGCCATCATATGGGTGCTGGGAGCAATAACAGCGAGTGCTCTTAACTGCTGAGCCAACTCTACAGCCCCTTACTGTTTTTTATTAGACACCTATATACAGCCACAGTATCATCAACTTCCACATGTATTTTTTGAATACCATCAGCAGTGTGAACTGAGCGTAACTGTCATTGTTTATGGATGAGGAAGCTGAGCAACAGAGACAGAAAGCAGCCTCAGGTCACATGGTCAGTATAAGATAACATAGGCAGGACTGAAAACCAGGCCTTCCTGCCTTACTTCAGCACCCCCGCTTGATAGGTGGGAGATGTCCTAAACTGGGTCTGTCCCTGAAGCCCTGTTTTCAGAACCTTTCTGATCCCTGTGGACTGGAAACTTCCCTCTGGAAGTTGCCTCTGACCTGACTCTTACTTCTCATGCTCTCCAGAACAGAGGCTGAGATCACTTGAGGTATTTTTTTTCATCTCCAGGACTTCTTTGCTATAGTTAGTCCATTTCTTACTTGCACAGCTCATTGGAAAAGTGGCCATGTCCACATGAGTACCTCCTGCACACACAAATTGTGTGTGTGTGTGTGTGTGTATGTGTGTGTGTGTGTGTGTGTGTGTTTATGCACACGTCAGACCTAAACCTTTACATTCTTCAGCCCACCTGCACCAGGCCTGGTTTTAAAGGCCAGCCACCCTAATCTAATCTCTATAACTTTCACTTAACTAGTACCTACTGTGTACCAGGAAATAGCTCAGAGACAAGGCTGGATAAGTGCATGATGTTTACATTATATAGGTATGATATGAGGTCAGAGATGGGCACTGTGTAAGGGAGCTATTAGGGATTTGCCTTTCTCTTACTCTCTCAGGCAAGGGCTTCTTCTACCCATAAACACTGACTGCTGACTTGCATCTATCACACAAATTTGTGCCTATGACCATTTGTGCAGATTTACCTAGGACATGCCATGTTTGATTAGCACCTTGTACACAGGGCTCCCATGGCCCTTTGTGGTTCCCTTCTGCACTGCCATTGTTTCTCTCCCTAAGTGGCTGGATCTGGAGGGATTAACACTCCAGCATCCAAAACAGGGCTTTGAATACTCAATGCATGTGTAAATGCCTTTTAGCTGGGTACCAGGATCCCCATTCAAGCAATAGGAATTCACAGCATCAGAGCACTGTCTTTCAGATCCTTCAATCCATACTTCCAGACTGTATTGTGGGCACTTATAACCTTAGAACCCCATTGTAATGGCCTGAAATCTGCTTCAGTGCAACTAACTAGCTGATAGTTTCCTCCAGTCTCCAACTGAGGACAGGCTATGGTCACAGGAATATTAACTTTCAGGCCCAAGTGTAGCCCCAAGGTTACTCTTTGTGTGGAAGAGGACCACTGGAGATGGAGCATAACCAGAACTCTGTGATATGATTTGATTAACCTCGGACATGTAGTAAAGATACCTAGAAGTGCTGGATGTCATCAGAAATGGAAGGAGAAAGGATTCAGACCACAGGGTGTTCCATTTGTTCTTAGCCTCCACATGTTAGAGGTGGGCCTCTTTGAATGAATGATTCACCTATTAGGGGACTCAATGAACAAGCATCAGTATCCCCTACCCTAAGCATAGATACTCTTTTTCACTTTCTTTTATCCTTAGTGGTTCAGGAAAAGATAGGGCTTTTATTTTTGACCCTTTATGACTGCACATATTTGTTAGATACAATTTACTATTTCCAGGATAATTGTATATTGGCCCATCATCTTATGTGTTTAATATTGTATGTGATGAGAATGTTCAAAATCTTCTAAGGGTTTGGATATATACAGCACCAATTTTTAACAATAGCCACCTTACTGTGCATTGGAATATTAGAACTTGTTCTCTTAACTATAACTTTGTACCCATTGATCACTCTCTAACCATAACTTTGTATCCTTTGATCAGCCTCTCTGTATCACACCTTCTCAAGAGTATGTCTTTGTGTAATTTTTTTTGTGGTGCTAAGAATAGAACCCAGCACCTCAATATCTGTTAGGCAAATGTTCTACCTCTGAGCTATAGTCCCAGACTTATCTTTATATAAATTTAATCCTCGTTTTCTTGCTTGTCCTTCAGTACTTCACCATTCACGAGAGATTTAAACTTGTTCTTATGGCTCCCATGGTCTTTCCCTTCTCACTTTTTTTCCCTTTCTTTCCTTTGTACCCCTAGTATGCCTATGCCCTGGCCAACTTCATTCAGTCTCAAGGCATCAGCTCCCTGAAGGTGTGGACTAGCCATATGAAGAGGACCATTCAGACTGCTGAGGCCCTAGGTGTCCCCTATGAACAGTGGAAAGCCCTGAATGAGATTGATGCGGTAAGATGGAAAGGGTTAATGTCCTGGCATGTATGTATGGAGGTGGTAATTAATTCTAAGATTATCTCACGGGTTACCTCTATTCCAGGGAGCTAATTAGTTCATCAAACCTTGTTTTGTGTTTTGTCAACCAGCCATGTATAAGAGAGCATTTTGTGTCTTGGAGATCTTGTGAAGTTCAGCATGGGATTGGCCTGTGGGGACGTCTGTGGGGCATTTTCATGATTTTCAATTTATATAGTGGGGCCAGCTCACATGGCAGTATCATCCCTACACAGGTAGATCTGGGCTGTATAAGAAAGGCATATTAATGTGAGCCTAAAGGCAACAAGCAAGTAATCATGTTTCCTCCATGGTTCTTGCCTCTGTTCCTGCTTGAGTTCTTGCCCTGACTTCCCTTGATGATGGACTGTCATCCTACCCCAAATGCTTTTGGTCATGATTTATCATGGCAAGAGAACCAAATAGACAACTTAGATAAGGTAGTTGTTATTTTCTACATTTTGCAGATGAGGAAAATGAAAGTCAGAGAGGTTAAACATGTTGCCTAAAATCAAAATAAGAAGGCAATTGTCATTTCCATAGGCAAAAGCCTCACAATAAGCCTCAGAATAGAAGCTTAAAACAGTCTAAAAGGATCTTTGTGCACTTTATTTCCTGTGAGTAATGTCCATTCAGAAAGCCTGATACTGCAGAGCTGTTTGTAATTTGTAAGTGTTCTATTCCCTGTCCCTGAAGGAAGCCTGGTAGATAGTCCAAAATGACAACAGCCGAGTCTGGTGACCCCAGGCACCAAACAAACAGAGTTTAATTAAAACTCACACACTTTGAAGGAAATGTCAGAAACAATATCACTTTTTACCACCAGCACCAGCAGCCTTGCCTATGGGGATTTCTCAGTAGACTTGGAAGCTCTCAGAATTTATCTTCCTAGACCCACTCTGAAACCATTAAAAATTTCCTAGTTTTTGCCTTCTGAAGTATCTGTGGATAGATTTTTCCCAGAGATATTAAAATAGAGGGCAGGACAGGAAGGTTAAGGAAGGCTATCCAATGGGAGAGTTGTACTGTAACGTGTACTTGCATACAGAGTTTCAGACATCTGCCACAAGTATGCTTACAGGTATACACATGCACTTCACAGTCACAGCAACCCTCTTCTGCCAATCATGTCTGCACCATATATGCACACACATCTAGAAATAAATAGAGGCACATCATATACATATATGCATTTCATACGGATACAGATGAGCAAGCCATTGACATGTACACAGCACTAATACATAGCTTCAGGCATAGTACCCAAATTCATAGATGTCAGACATAGTCACACAGATATAAATATATAGCAGAAATATAATGCAGAATGCACATATTCATGGATATATGCCAACAATACACATGAAGACACATGCCACAGAATCACCCACATGGCATATTCTCAGATACTTAGACACTCTGTACATACACACAGAGAATACAAGTGCACTACATATGCAAAAATAGATATACAATATATACACAAACACAAGGCTTTGAACATATCTCAAGCACACTGATGTGTTTATCTAATTATCAATAAAAAAATCAGGAGTCAGATATCGGGGTAAGAACTTGAGTGATCAGAGAAGCAGAGAAGCCACCAGTCACCTCCTCTCTCCTCAGTTCCTCCATCCAAAAGGCCTGAGATCCTCTCTCAGCCCCACCTTACTACTTCCTGTCTCCTCTCTGTCCTCAGTTGAAGACCTCCCTGGTTAATTTGGTCAGCTAGTGGCTAGCTCCGCCCTCTGACTCAAAGCAAACTTTATCATCAGAATGCGATCACAATATTACACAACAGCACACATAATAAGCATGCTGCACATGCTTACAAACACAGTAGCAAGTCCCTATTGTATACATTCCTATATATAATGTACACATACAGAACTGTTGAGGCAATCATAGGAAAATACCATATACTCAGTCTGAACACACCCTTCCATTTGTCTTCACACACACATGCCAACACACCTCACAGGCAACAGGTACAACTCAAGAGCTACACTCACAGAAACCCAGGTGTTATATTATTCTATAATCATTGGTCTATGAACTGTGTGAAAAGCTATGTGGATTTCCCTTGGTGATTATATTGTTCACAAATACTTTTTAATAGGGTGTCTGTGAGGAGATGACCTATGAAGAAATCCAAGAACACTACCCTGAAGAATTTGCACTACGGGACCAAGATAAATATCGTTACCGCTATCCAAAGGGAGAGGTAAAGTTGAAGGGGTGGTCTCACTCCTAGGATTCTTCCCTGTATCTTCATTCCAATTGCCAGAGTTTTGTAAATAGCTTTAGAAACAAGGCAAAGCATGTTTTCAGTAGCTGCCACTGGTCAACGTACATGATCATCTGATCCTTAGTGGTTAGGCAACCTAGCTCTCTTCTTTTAAAAAATTCATTCATTCATTCATTCATTCATTCATTCATTCATTCAGTGTGTGCGTGCATGCATGCCATGCCCTGTGTACTTGTGAAGGTCAGAGAACCCATGGGACTCAATTCTCTCCTTCTACCATGTGATCCTGAGCATCAAACTCAGGTCGTCAGGCTCAGTGACAGTTGCTATGTATGACCTGCTACTCCTTTTTTTTTTTTAAAGCTTATAGGTATTATGTACTTGTAGAAGAATACACTTTATCCAATGCCTTGTATTTGTCATGTCCTCATTGGACAACTTGAAGTAGCTCAATATACTCTAATTCTGTAATATTTTATTGCCAACTTGCCTAAAGTTCCAGGCTCTCTCAGCAGTTGGCAAGGAACAAAAGCTATTAGTTTAATCAACTTCTTGGCTACCATGTGAGCCAGACCATAATTTTCCTGTCTCTATATGAGATGAATGCTTATTGCTTTCAGTACAGCCTCTACTTAGCCAGTTCTGCATTTTAATTTATTATTAGTCATACTCCATCTCTGATCCAAAACCCTATGAACAGTTATCTGAAAATAAGGACATCTGGGAAGATGAAACAGTAGATGTTATGTTCAGTCACAAATTACTTTAATATTTTCATCTTCATTCTCAGAAGGGACTTTATTAAGTTAATGTTAATTTGTTCTCATTTCCTTTATATATATTTTAGGCTGTGTTATTAGAGGCATACAAATTAAAAGCAGTGTTGTCTTCTCACTGAATTACATATTTTTATTAAGAATGACTTAGCTATTTTTCCCTTACTAATGCTATTTACCTAACACAAATCTAGCTCTACATGGTATCTTCTAACCATTTTCTGAGTTCATCTTTATTTATTCACTTTCAACTTCTCTGAGTACTTTTATTTATGTCTCTTATAAGCAGTTTATAGTTGAATTTTGTTGTTTTTAATCCAAACTGAAATATGTCTTTTGAATACTAAGCGTGGTACATATATTTTTCTTGGTATTACTGACTTTTTAACATTTGTTTCTATTGTCTTGAACTTTCTATGCTTACTTTATTTTTCTCTTGCTTTCCTTAGGATTGAGTTTTTCATCAGTATGTGTTATAATCTGTTTCCAGATTCTTATGGAGGTTACGCTAACTTTAAAAAAAATCCATCATGGTTCTTTCTGTTTTTGAAGATATCCCACTAAGGGTATGAGGTCAAAATATTGTACTTTAAAGTCACTCCGAATAATCTGTTGTGTATTGCTATACAATCAACTTGAACATTTAACTTTTTATATTTCTTTTTTAATTAATTTTTTCATATAATATATTTTGATTATGTTTCCCCCTCCTACAACTCCTCCCGGATCCTCCCTACCTTCCCTCTTGCCCAACTTTATGTTGTTCATTCTATCTCTCTCCTCTCTGTCTCTTTCAGAAAAAAAAAAACACAATGAAAATCAAACAAAAAACCAGTAAGACAGAAAATGCCAAAACAAAACAAAAAGCTCACAAAAACAAAACAAATAAAACATGGAGTTAATTTTGCATTGGCCAGCTACTCTTGAGCATAGGGTCTGCTCCGAAGTGTGCTTGATATACCAGTGACAATACATTGGAGAAAATTGATTTTCGATTTTGCCCGTGGGTATCAGTTGCAAATAGCTTCTTGGTTAGGGGGTGGGACTCCGTGTCCACTTCCTCCTCTCAGTGCTGAGACCCTGAGTGACTTGAATCCATGTAGGTCTTGTGCATGCTACCATAGATTGATATGTGCATCAGTCCTGTTGTATCTGGGAGACACTATTTTCTGGAAGTCATCCATCACCCCTGACTCTTAACAATCTCTCTGCCTCCTCTTCAACATAAGATCCCTGAGTCTTGAAGGGAGGGGTTTGATGAAGACATCCCATTGAGGATTGAGTGTTCCAAAGTTTCTCACACCCACACATTGTCCAGTTGTGGGTCTCTGTGTTTATTTCCATCTACTACAAGAGGAAGCGTCTCTGATGAGAGTTGAATGAGGCACTGATCTATGAGTATAGCAATATGTCACTAGGAGTCATTTATAGTTATGCCCCTTTAGCAGAATAATAGTGTTAGATTTTTTATCCCATAGGCCAATGACCTATCTAGTGTCAGGTTCTTGGACACTTTAGCAGTGTCAGGTATAGGTTTCATCTCATAGAATTAGGCTTAAATGCAATTAAAAACTGGTTTGTTATTCCCCTAATGTTTGTGCCACCATTGCACTAGTATATCTTGCGGGTAGGTCACTGTTATAAGGCACAGGTTTTGTAGCTGAATAACATTGACAGTTACCTTTCTCCTCTGGTAGTGGGCAGAGTACCTTCCAGCACCATGAATGCTAGTCAGTAGGGGTAAAGCTTAGTTGGGCACCAACTCAACTTCTCTGTGTTTGATGACATAAGTAAGTTTTGTTTTCAGAAATAGGGCCTTACTATCAGATTGTAGAGAAAAATCAATAGCCTGCATTGTTTTGTGGCCTTCTGTGGGACCCCTTTGGCCAATGATTCAACAAGATGTAACCCATTCCTGGGACTGGAGTTTTTACTTGGTAACATAAGATGTCTAATTGGGACATTGTCTCTCTTATTATACGGCGACTCCATTTAAATTCCTTTCATGTATGTGTATATTTTAGGAAGCTTCTACAGTAGAAGGGTTCCATGTGGCTTTTCAAAAGGCCTTTATAGTTAGTTGTCCCTCCCCATATTCCCTCCTTTACCCTACTCTCTCATACCCCTCCCCAAGGAAGAGGAAATAGAACATAGTGTTAGGGAGACACAAAGGTGAAACTAGAATAGGAGCAATTAGTATTTGAATATACATGACTAATGATCTAAAAACCAATGTCTCTGCTATCCGCCTAAGTAGTATAGGATCTTTCAAGCTTCAGTAACTTCCTCTCCTTACTTATGTGTCTTATATTTTCATGTAGCCTCAATCTCTTAATCCCTGCTGTCATTGTAACTGTTATTATTACTTTATAAGTCATTTAACTAAATATTTACTGATCCTTTGATCATTTTTGCTTCTATCTCAAGTTCCATTTTTCCATTTTGTTATGGAAGTTTCTCTACTGAAATTCTGTCATTAGTACTTTCACCCTTCATATTATCTAAAACTATCTTGGGAGTGGATCCTCAATCCTCAATGTTAATTGGTTACATATGAAACTCCCAGTTGATTATCATTTTCTCAGCACTTTAAAGATATTTCTCTCATTGTTTTATTGTTTCCAGTATGGCTAAGAAATTGTTCAGTTTCATTATTGTTTCTTTGCTCATTGGCTAAGTGAAAAAAAGCCTTTATATCTTTGTTACCTTTAAGCTTCACTCTTCTATGTCTAGATACTTACTTGATTTACCCTCCCCACCTCCTCCCCTCACTTCCCTTCATCTCTCTCCCCTCCTCTCCTTTCATCTCCTCTTCTTTCTCCCCTTTTCTTCTCCTTTCCTTCCCACTCTCCCCTCCACTTCTCTCCTCTATTTCCTTAGTTCCCCTTTTCCTTTCCACTCTCCTCCCCTCTCCTCAACATCCCTCCACTCCTTCCTTTTTCTTTCTCTCTTTCTTTCTTTCTTTCTTTCTTTCTTTCTTTCTTTCTTTCTTTCTTTCTCTCTTTCTTTCTTTCTCTCTTTCTTTCTTCTTTTCTGGTACTGAGGTTACAAAACTTCCTACATGTTCTTTATGCCAGCAGCCTTTTAAAATAAATTGTTACAGGAAGCTTTTCATGTTTTCCCATCAGAATCAGAGAGGCAGATACATTTTCTTACTATTTCCCTTTTTCCTGTAGATGGACTTTTTCTATTTAAACTTTTACTGAGGCTATAATATCGAGAACTATGGGGGTCTGGGAAGAATCTACAACCAGCTGATAATTTAATCCTTGATGAAAAGAAACGAATCTATGTACATGAAACTCCTTAGTCCATACACTTTATTCTTCTGTGTCAGTTCTCTCTCTACACAGCTTCTATTCTGCTCTCATGCCTAGCTCCTTTCTTGCCTGATTTCTCTCTACATTTATGTGCTGTCCCCTCTATGTTCTATCGTAATTCTCTCATCTTAGTTCTGTCCCTTGTAGGTTCTCATCCATCTAGTTCTTTCCCATTTTAGCTCTTCTCTCATCTCCTTCTTTCTCATCTTGATCTTCTTCATCTTGTTCTTCCCCATCTGGCTCTCCTTCATCTTCCATCTCGTTCCTCTAGTACTCTCTTCTAGCCCTTCAATCTAGTTCCTCTCCAGTTCTTACCTATCTAGTTCTTCCATTCTCTTTTGTCTTCTTCATCTCATCTTCAAGTTCTATATGTCAAATCCTCCTCTAAGTGTCCTTATACCTCTCTGTTCTCCATCCTCAAGTTCTCTAAGCTATTCAGCTATAAACTCAAGCAATAGCAATCCTCTGGCAGAGCAAGGTCACCAGGCTTGAATTCTTACAGGGTCATAAAGGCAGATAAGAGTTTTCCTCAGGCAATAACCACCAGGCTTTCTTTTACCACCCCATAGGGGAGTGGTAAAGGAGGAGGTCAACTGAGAACTAATGATCGGTTAGTATATCAAGAGGGGAATTTATGTGCTCAGTCTACATCCCTGGAAGTGGTTAGGTAAGAAGTCAGGAGTCTATAATGTTAGTAAGGCTGTATAAGAAAGGAGGGTCTCACCTTAAATTGCACAAGAAATAAAGCTATTGCCTGACCTAGGAAACAGGCACTTTCCACAAGGGTGTTACCTTAGTTTAGGAAATCGTTTGGCCTTGGATGCTTGATAGGTATTTTAGATAAATACACTGTTAGGAGTTCTTGGAACCACACAAGCATACAAGAAAATCATTGTGGGAATCGGACAATATCTATACAAAAGCTAAAATATCACCAAGACTTCTTAAGCCATGGCTTGACCTTAGTAGTAGCTTTTGTGATAATAGCCGAAGTCCATTACATTTTCCTGCGGCTTGCATCAATATAAGGATTTGTCCTCAGAGAGTCTCAGATTTGTGTTGAGTCCCAACTCCTAGCTTAACTGCTATTTCTATAAGGTTTTTGAAATCCCAGCTTCTTGTTAATGAGATTGCCAAATATCCCAGTAGAGCTGTGGCGTCTACACCCACTTATTTTGTTTTCATTTTGGAATACTACAGGTCAGAATTTTCCTTATTTTTTGAAATTCCAGTTGTACAGTTAAGTACACATTTCATAGTGAGGGGTATAGTGTTGTCTTTTAGCCCACACTTATTGATTGGTTCATTTAATAGACAAGAAACTAAAACCCTAGGAAACAAGTGATTTGCCTTAGTCATACTGTTGGGTCAACAATTCAACTGGCTCCCAAACCAAGTTTTTTTCTCTGGGTAAATATGCTTCACCCCCACTCCCACTTCTCACCAAGTATTTCTTTTTTGTTTAGTCCTATGAGGATCTGGTTCAGCGTCTTGAGCCAGTTATAATGGAGCTAGAACGACAAGAAAATGTACTAGTGATCTGTCACCAGGCTGTCATGCGATGTCTCCTGGCATACTTCCTGGATAAAAGTTCAGGTAACACTCCACCCCACCCCACCCCCCACCCCCGTTCCTGGGTGAAGAGCTGGATATGATTTGAGATGCTGATGTCAGCAATTAGGAGTTTATATCTTAGTGGTTAAAAGCACAATATTTAAAACAAGGATATCTAGGTTCAGGCTTGTTACACGTGTCTGTGCTACCTTCAGTAAGTACTGTTATCCCACCCCCCACCAGCCTGTTTTCTCAACTATAAAATGGAAAGAATTAATGGTAAAATTGAAATAAACATGTTAAAAGCCAATAACAGATGATGCATTTATGGGCTATATTGCCATTATTAGTATACTCTTAGCTAATCTGTAGAATCTGCATACTGAAAGCCAGCAGAAACAGTCTGCCACAGCTTCACATGCTGAGCCAGTATGTCTCTGAAGCACACTCAGGAATAATTTCTCCAAGATAGCAGTGTCTATAATTTAATTTTTTCAAGTGGTAATTTATTTTTAAAAACTATCTAGACCCTGTATTTATGAAAGTATGTATACACAGACTTTATATATTGCTGTACATATATATACACAGACTACTTATGCTATGCTGTCATACATATATACACAGGCTTCATATACTGCCATATGTGTATATATATATATATATATATATATATATATATATTATATATGTACACACACACACTAAGACTTCATATATTACCATACAGACTTCATATATAGCCATATGTGTGTGTGTGTGTGTGTGTGTGTGTGTGTGTGTGTGTGTGTGTAGAGAGAGAGAGACTATATATGCTGCCATACATATGTATACACAGACTTCAAATCCTGCCATATATATGTATACAAAGTATATATATATACTACATCTAATTCTCAGGTGGCTTGGTACCACCTTCATATGACAATCCATTTCTAATGTGGATGCTGAAATGTTGGCATATCCAAAATATTTTGAAAATATTTGGGAGCAATGCTAAATGCTATTTTTTAATGCCTACAGTGTCCCAAACTCTTGAGTCAATTCTGTTATGCTAATTTCAAAATAAGGAATATGTAAACTATGGAATAATTCAAGATTGGAATCCAAGGAACTTGAGAACTTGACATTGGATAAGTCCTATTTTCTACCTGGTCTTCAACATCCTCCCTTAAAAATGTCCTTACTTGAAATAGGTGATGGACAATGTGATGGAGGTCCTTTTAGTCTTAGAATTCTGATATGTTTACATCTCTGCTTTTCAGAGCATTTCTTTGAGATTGTGAGCACTGTTCCCATTGCTCAGATGAGAAAACCAAGGCTTGGAGCAGTGAAATGACTTGCCCAAGTTCATGGTATAGGAGTTAATTCCAGATGCTTATCAGAGGCCCTGCCCTCTCAAATATACACAGGGGCCTTGCAGTTACTTCCCAATGTCTCCATTTCTTACCATCTTTCACACAGAGGCCATTCTAGCTGCTCACTTCTCCTGGGAGCAAGGTTACACAGAGCTAGGCAGATAGTTTTACCCTTAGTCAGGAGAGAGATAAAGAATGCGCAGAGAAATTATATGAGTTAGAATGCATACCCGCAGACTGCAGGGCTAGGGCATCTTCAGATTGTACCTAATCTAATCTTGTTCTGTAAAATGGGGACACTGAGGGCCAGAGAGAGGAGACAGTGGTAGAGCTGGGTCAGAGACTGTAGATAAGTTACTTCTGTTCTCCAAAGCTGTTTGTTCATATGGAAAGTAACAGTGGACAGGACTCAGATCATCAATGAGGGTACAGTGTGGTCATACACACAAAAAATGTTGCTGGCCCAGAGCTTAATTATAATGATTGACAGTGAGGAGGAAGAGAGTCAATTTCCAGGAAAATGCCCTCTTTTGATATAGCAGGAGATTGAGAGGATGGTGGCATGCTTTAAAGCCTATACTTAACCTAAGGGACAAGAAGTCATTTCCAGAGATGGTACTCCAGCTAAACAAGGGAAGTAAGGATATGTAATGCAGCCTGGAGAGTGGTGAGGGGGATATCAAGACAAAGTGCCCCAAAAGGTGGACATCCCCAGTACTCTGTGAGGCTCTCCATGGTGGCAGTTAGAAACTCCAAGGGCAGAGTAGGCATCTTGTCTTCAGAGTACCCTTCCTAGCCATGGTACATTTCCCCTTGAAGCCCATTTCCTTATCTATGGAATGAGCCAGATCACCCTTCCTTTCTGTCTGTCTGAAAAGTAGAAACACTGGTCTTGAAAGGAAATTGTACATAAATGTTCAGAGTCACTTTCTGCGTAATCGTCAATAACAGGAAACCAGTGAATCACAGTTATTGTCTATAAACAAGTTGTAGGAATCGCACAGAGAAAGAGGGAGAGACAAAGACAGGGAGACAGATGGGAAGTGGGGGTTGCTGCCTGAGCTGGAGGAAAGAGTATAGGAGTAGTCAACTAGTACATGTGCCTCTGCCACAGAAGTAGTACTTAGAAAGGTGTCAGATTTGTGGACTCTGCTGGGGGTAGAGGGTGTAAAGAGGCTGTGGAAAGGCGGCCTAGGGCAGGAGGGAGGCTTGTTTTCATCTCCTGCTGATTCTGAGTAAAGAATTGAGGCCCCTAGGTGGGTACCTAGCCGTACCATGGGACTCACACTCTGTCCACCTTTCCCAAGGCTGTCTTTCTCCTGTTTCCAGGCAGCTAGGTTGCTCTCTTTTGCCCTGCTTAGCTTGCTCTTGTGACTACCCACCCTATAGAATACCAGCTGTAAGTCTGTACTGGGACTCAAGTAGGAAGCAGAGGTAGAAGAAGGAGCACCCAGCAGCCTGGATGTGGTCCTCTGCCCAGTACTGCGCCTCTCAAGGCTGTTTCTTCCTCCTTTCCAGATGAGCTGCCCTATCTCAAGTGTCCTCTGCACACAGTGCTCAAACTCACACCTGTGGCTTATGGTAAGTACCCTCACTCTCATCTAAGGAAGGGCACATAGAAGCCAGGACCATGCCTCCAGTGCCTACCATTTGCTCTAGAAGGTGCCTGGGTGAGGTTCCCTAGGTGGCTGGCAGGATGTCCTGGTAAAGGTGCAGCTGGTGACAGTAGGGTAAGAGGGAAGGAGGAGGCTAGCATCCAGATCCAGAGCCTGGTTCTTTCTGTCTCTGCTTGGGTACTGAGTACAGAACATTGTTCTATCTGTGTCCCCAACAGATACCTCAGGAAAATTATAGGATGGGGCCATATCGAAGAATGGGGGCATTAGTTACTTATGAAAGGTTCCTAAGCAAGGAAAGGAAATCAAATGTAGTCCAGGATGTGAACAGGATAAAAGGACCAACTGAGACCTGTGATAGGGTAGTCTACAGGAATGGTGCTGAAGGGGTTACCACTGAACAGTGGAGCTCCTGTGTCAGCCCCACGCACCTTCTTCTGCGGGTTCCCGAGAACTTCCCAGGAGTCACAACTTTAGTATTGCTATAATTGTCTTCTGAATAAACCTTGCCTGGGTTTAAGTACCCAGTACCACAGCCTAGGGCTCTTCCACTTAGCATGGCTTGGAGGACTCACAGGACTCTGTCAGTCATACATGGATTAAGACCACTGGCTTATAGGTCGCAGAAGTTGGGGGAGATCATAAAGATCATCTCCTCTCATTTCTTTCCCCATATACAAATGAGCAATCGAAGCCAAGCAAACAGACACACAAAGAACTGGGCTTTGGCCCCGAAATCTTTCCCACACATCCTACAGCTCCTCTGAACTCCCCTGTCTTCAGGGGAGATATAATCTAGGGCAGTGGTTCTCAACCTTCCTAATGCTGTGACCCTTTAATACAGTTCCTCATGTTGTGGTGACCTCCAACCATAAAATTATTGTCACTACTTCATAACTAATTTTGCTACTGTTATGAATCGTAATGTCAATACCTGATATTCAGGATCCTGATATGCAACCCCCCAAAAGGTCGTGACCCATAGATTGAGAACTGCTGATCTAGAGAGTATGGGCCTGGGGTGTGGGCAGTGATGACGGGAAAGGGGAAAATAACACCTTAGGGAAGACCTGTGCTTATCCTGAGTGTTGATGGACACATGAGTTCTTCTTTTCTGAGGCTGCAGAGTGGAGTCCATCTACCTGAATGTGGAAGCTGTGAACACACACCGGGACAAGCCTGAGGTAGGTGGAGTACTCTGTACCCAAGCTGGCTATTAACAAGGTACATTCTGAAAATACCCTCACACATGGAAAGGCTGTCTGCAGCCCCAGACATCCCAGATGTTTCAAATCAATCAGCACTCAGAAATGGCAAGAACCATAGTCTAGGCCTATAGAGACCCAGCCAAGGCTGTGACAATCCCTGCTAAACAGGCCTCAGGCATGATTCCCCAGGCATGCCTAAGGAGAGTACCAGGACCCATCCCCTGCTGAAAGAGGGATGCCTGGCAGTGAGGACAAGAGACAAGGCAGGAACTGGGACCCTATACCTCCTACTAACCCTGGGCTCTCTCCTTAGAATGTGGACATCACCCGTGAACCTGAGGAAGCCCTGGACACTGTCCCTGCCCATTACTGAATCCTTTCCAAGTGGTCAGATTGCCTCTGTCCTCGTTGCTTTCCTCCTGTAGGAACTGCTGCCCTTGTTCTCCCTAAGCAGACTCTGGCTTTGTCCTGAGAGTGCCCTACCTCCAGTGAAGAAGTCCGTAGCAGCTCCCAAACAAGTCTCAATTCCTAAGGAGCCTACTTAGTCGTGGACAAAGTTCTTCTTAAATAACTATTTTCTAATGAATAAAGACATGTCTTACTACCTATAGGACAGGAAGAGGCTATATGGCTTCTCCCATTGTTCTGAAGAGCTTGATTCTAACCCAACTCTGGTACTGTTGGTGAAGAATGGGTGAGGACGTCTGAGATCAAAGAGTCCTGGGGTAGCACTTCTCAAAGATGAAAAAGATAGGTCCTTGTGAGTTCCTGTTGGTTTTGTCCCTTGGCAGTCAAAGTACTCAGGGACAAGATGTATTCATCATTATACTCAGAGAAGAATCTAGCTCTTGGGCGAAGAGCTTCAGTCTCCTCCAACTCTTGCTACTATCCTGAATAATTTCATTGCCTATGTTAATGATGCCATTAACACCCTCTCTCCCTCCTAGGCATGTGACCCCCTCAACTTCAGTGGTTATCTGTTTTCATTTGTGGGATCCTCTCTCTGGGCTAACTTACTAGCTGGAAGCTTCCAGTTCATTCAAGTCTGTAAAATTTTATCATCCTTAAGACTTTAGCAGTATGCCTCCACACCATAGGCATTCATGTAGTATTTCCTAAATGAACAATATCTGCCCTGGTTCATCAGTATGTTCCTTTTGAGCTCTCCTTTGTCTCCTAGTTCTTTAGTCTCTCAATATTCTTGTAATCCCTAACCAACTTGGACCTACTTCTTCAGCCACTAGCCATACACTAATCATTATGGGCCAGGTTCTAGTGTCCGTGTGATAAACAGACTCATAACCTGGCTGCTGCCGCCTTTGTTCCCTAGTCCTTTCATCACAACCACCCAGTAAGAGCCAAGACTTGAATCATCCACACCTTTTTTTTTTCTTTCTGGGATCTACTAGGGTTGTAGATCACTACTTGAAACAGGTCTATTATCTACTCCTACAGCCACCCTTGAATCCTGTTCAAAGTCGGGGTCACCCTGTGTTTTCTGGCACTCTGTCCCTTTCCACTGTCTCATACTGCTTCAGTCAATTCCTGACTCTTACATATCAATCCCCTGCCTCTCATTTGGCTTTGTCCCTACAGTCCATTTTTATTTTTCTTTCCTATCCCAAGAGAATGTCTTCTTGCTCCCACGTCAACTCCTAATTCCTTCCCTTCTTACCCTCTATTCTTAGACAATTACACCAAGTTAATGTGAATTTACTATCCATAGCTCTTTCTGTTTGCATTCTACCTTGGGCTTTCCCCTTCTATATCTTTGCTCAAGCTATTATCCATTGGCCTGCCATACTTTCCCAGAGCTCTCTGACCCTGAGAAATACCTGCCTTTTAGCTGGAGCCCCAGAGTCCCCAAAAAACTAACTTGAATTCTAGTTGTTCTACAAACCCTGAACATCACACCTAGCCATATCAAAAGATGGAATAAACTCAGATTCCTTTGGCAAATTTAATGTAACTCTGATACCAAAATATGACAACAACACAGGAAGCAAACACAAAGCAGGAACAGCAGATTTTTCATAGTGTTTCACTCAGCTAATGGGTAGTAGCTGCTTATGCTGCTGCGTGGACAGAGATTCCAAAGCTGCACATTGGCTCCATGGGAAGTACTGCTGCGTTAGCGTTATCTGTAAACATGGGTAACAAACCTGAAAAACAGAGCAGAATACCCAGAGACATGTTAGCGCCAAGCCCATTTCCTCCCATTTCCCTTCTTGTCTTCATCTTCTCCCTTGGTCCTCCTGTCTAGTAGCTCCCAACTATCCTAGCTTCCCCATGGGTCCCGGCTATGGGAATATTGCAGTTACCTGAAACTTCATTAGCCGTAAGAGAAGCCACAGGCACCCAGGTTAGTGGCTCCACCACCGAAGCCAGTGCCGGTGCTTGGTCCACCGCCAAATCCAGCACTGCTGTTCAGTCCACCACCAAAGCCGGCACTGCTGCTCAGTCCACCACCGAAGCCAGTACTGGTACTCAGTCCCCCACCGAAGCCAGGTGCAGTGCTTGGTCCTCCGAAGCCACCTCCAGCGCTTGGTCCGCCGAAGCCAGCTCCTGTACTTGGTCCACCACCAAAGCCACCAGTGCTTGGTCCACTGCAGAAGCCAGCACCAGTGCTTGGTCCACCACTAAAGCCAACAATAGAACTGGGTCCATTACTGAAGCTGGAGCCGGCGCTGGGCTCACCAGTAAAGCCACTGCTGGTGTTGGAATCACTGCCAAAGCCAATGATGGTATTCAGTCCTCTGTCGAAGCTGGCATTAGGCCCACTGCCAAAGCCATCGCCAGTGCTGAGGCTTACACTAAAGCCTGCACCAGTGCCAAGTGTGCCGCCAAAACCATTATTGGTACTCAGGTCACCAGCAAAGCCATTAGTGACCAGTCCACCGCCAAAGCCAGTGCTGCTGCCAAGTCCATCACCAAAGCCAGCGCCAGTGCCCAGTCCACCACCAAAATCAGTGCTAGTGTTTAGTCCACCATCGAAGCCAGCACTGGTACCCAGTCCCGCACTGAAGTCAGCATTAGAACTTAGTCCACCACCAAAATCAGTGCTGGTGCCTAGTCCACCACCAAAGCCAGTGCTGGTGCCCAGGCCACCATTGAAGCTAGCACTGGGGCCTAAGCTTCCACCAAAGCCGGTGCTGGTACCTAGGCTGCTGCCAAAGCCAGTACTGGTGCCCAATCCATTTCCAAAGCCAGCACTGGTACTTAGCCCATTCCCAAAACTGAAAATGGCACTGGTGCTGTGCCCCTCGCTGTAATTGGCACTGGTAGCACCACTAAAGCAGGAGTTGGTGCTGGAAGAGCCTCCAAAGCATAGGTTGGTGTTAGATGCACTGCCAAAACAGAGACTGGTGCTGGGTGCTCCACCAAAACAGAGATTAGTGCTGTGAGAACCACCAAAGCTGCCGCTGGTAGTGGGAGCACTGCCAAAGCTAATACTGTTGCTATGCGTACTACCAAAGTCAGTGGTACTAAGTGCCCCACCAAAGCCAACGCTGGTACTGAATGCACCACCAAAGTCGGGGGTGGTGCTGATGGCACCGCCAAAGCTGGCACTGGTGCTGATGGCACCGCCAAAGCCGGCACTGCCACTGAGCGCACCATCAAAGCTGGCACTGGTGCTGATGGCACCGCCAAAGCCAGCACTGCCATTGAGTGTACCACTAAAGCTGGCACTGGTGCTGATGGCACCGCCAAAGCCAGCACTGCCATTGAGTGTACCACTAAAGCTGGCACTGGTGCTGATGGCACCACCAAAGCCGGCACTGCCACTGAGTGCACCATCAAAGCTGGCACTGGTACTGATGGCACCACCAAAGCCGGCACTGCCGTTGAGCGCACCACCGAAGCTGGCACTGGTGCTGATGGCACCGCCAAAACCAGCACTGTTACTGAGCGCACCACCGAAGCTGGCACTGGTGCTAATGGCACTGCCGAAGCCAGTACTGCCATTGAGTACACTACCAAAGCTGGCACTGGTGCTGAGTGCACTGCCAAAGCCAGAACTGGTGCTAATGGCACCACCAAAGCTGGCACTGCTGTTGAGTGCATTGCCAAAGCCGGTGCTGGTGTTGATGGCACCGCCAAAGCTGGCACTGCTGTTGAGTGCATTGCCGAAGCCAGTATTTATGGCACCACCAAAGCTGGCACTGCTATTGAGTGCACTGCCAAAGCCAGCACTGGTGCTGATGGCACCACCAAAGCCGGTACTGCTGTTGAGTGTACTGCCAAAGCCAGCACTAGTGCCAGAAGAGCCACCAAAACTGACACTAGTGCTTAGTGTGCCACCAAAGTCAGAGCTGGTGCTAGAAGAAGCACCAAAGGAAACACTGGTGCTGAGTGTACCACCAAAACCAGTATTGGTGCTAGGAGAACCACCAAAGCAGATACTGGTACTGAGTGTGCCTCCAAAGCCGGCACCAGAACAGGGAGAGCTACCAAAGCAGACACTGGTGCTAAGTGTGCCTCCAAAACCAGTGGTGGTGCTAATTGCACCACTGAAGACAGTGCTTGTGGTAGGTGCGCTGCCAAAGCTGGTGCTGGTGCTGAGCGCACCACTAAAGCTAGCTGTGGTACTGCTAAGTGTGCCTCCAAAGCCACAGCTGGCTCCACCATTGAAACTGGCACTGGTACAAGGTGCACCACCAAAACTAATACTGGCTCCACCACTGAAACTGGTACTGGTGGTAGGAGAACCACCAAAGCTAATGCTGGATCCACCACTGAAACTACTGCCAATGCTGGATGCACCACCAAAGCTGATGCTGGCTGTGCTGCTGAAACTGGTGCTGGTGTTGGGTGCACCACCGAAGCTGATGCTGGCTCCGCTGCTGAAACTAGTGCTAGTGTTGGGTGCACCACCGAAGCTGATGCTGGCTGTGTTGCAAAAAGTGGCACTAGTACTGGGTGTACCACTGAAGCTAATGCTGGCTCCACCACTGAAACTAGTGCTAGTGTTGGATGTGTCACCAAAGCTGATGCTGGCTGCACTGCTGAAGTTGGCAGAGGTGTTGGGTACACTACCAAAGGTAATGCCATTTCTGCCACCAAAGCCACCACCGGGGCTGGGCATGCCACCAAAGCCACCACTGGGGCTGGGCATGCCACCAAAGCCACCACTGGGGTTGGTTATACCACCAAAGCTAATACTAGCACCATCACTGAAGCTATTTCTGGTACTAGCTCCTTGATTGAAGTTGACATTATTGGTGGGATCTGCATTTTCTTGGGCTCTGGAGTCAATTTCAAAGGAAAATCTGTTCCAAGCCTGAGCATCATCACCCAACTCTTCCCGTGTTAAGCAGTCAATATCCATGTCATCCCAATTCCAGGGCCCAGCCACAGCTTCCTCTCCAATCCCCATTTGGGCTCTTGCCTCAGCCCTGGCCTCAGCCTCAGCCACAGCCACAGCTGCAGCCTGAACGTCCATCTCTACTGCCTCCCGGTACTGAGCAGCCCAGTCTTTAGGATCTTTCTTCTGTACCTAAAATGGAAATTATAATTATTATAAGAAAAATAGCCTTTATAGTTATGTGTGAAGCACCCATTTATGGGATCCACACAAAACTAAAAGGGTAAATTTAAAAAATAAAAATCTTTCTAGAATTCTAATGAGTAAGGCTTGATATCAAACTTCAGCTCTGATAACTCAGGCACCCAAGTTATGTCCTTGGACAAGTTACTTTATATCACTGACCTAAATGTCCCCATTTGTAATGCGGGAAACGATAAGAGACTAAGTATGTTATACACTGTATTTTCCCAGAATTCTTATGTTGAACACCCGCCCCCTAATCATGACTGTATTTGCAAACAGGGTCTTTTATGGGTATAACTTAAGTGAAATGAGTGAAGCCTTGATCAAATAGGATTAATGCCCTTATAAGAAAAGGCATGAAAATGAATTCAGGCTTGCTCTATTCTATGTGAAGTTGCAGAAAAAGTTAGCATCTATAAGTCAGAAAAAGCCTACACCAGAAACTGACTGTACTAGATGTTGATATAGGGTTTTTATTTTCAGGTTTTTTATCTCTGATACATTTTGGGAGTGTATCAATTTCTGTATCTAAAGCCATCCAGTTATTAATATTTTCTAATGGCAGCCTGAACTGACTGATGATGCAATGTAAAAATTAACTAGACAATGAAAGATGTACATCTTGCAGTATATATCTGGGACATTAATGTAGATTTATATATTTATATACAAAGCATATGTTGCCCCATACCTGTCTCACTGCACACAGCCCACCTCAGCCTGGAGAATCCCATTCCCTTAATGTGCCAAGCTCAGGAAGTTCATTACCTTGCATGCAAATTTTAGGACTTTCATCTTGCTAGTCTCATGGTAAGACCGCAGGCCCCAGAAGAATTCATATTCAGGTGGTCTGCTGTTGGGGACCCTCTTGTATTCCAGATACCTTGGAGAAAGGAAATGAAACTTGCTTCTAAACAAGCAAAACTATTGTTTAACCACTAGGCCTCAGATGAAGCAATTTCCTCTAAACCAACAATCTGGAGAAAAATTTTCAAGCCCCCCCCCCAGACTCATTCCCATGGAAACATGGTTCCATGTAAAGCCATGGTGATTCATATACAGGACATGATACCACAAAAGACATGTGTTTTGTCTGCTATGAAGACTAACCCCAGATTGCATTTGGGTATGCTGTTAATAAATGGGCCATTTGGGGCCCCTGCTATGAGTACATGCCATTGCAAGGGTCCTAATGGGGCTTGGCCACAAGAATTTTATATAGGACTTGAGTCTAGGCCACAGGATGCCCATCTGTCTATAAAGAGTGTGAGAAAGGCATTAAGTATTTTTTGAACCAAATTGCCACACCCAGAGCACTTCAGAGGTACACAAAACCTTGAACACTACTTACTTCTGCTTCACGAATTCATCTGTGATGAGTTTCCTCACTTCTCCAAAAAGTGAATGTCTTACCCTAGCAAAGGAAAACATAATCAGTGAATACAGATCAGAACTTCCCAGATGAAGGTAGAGGTATTTCCCAACATGGAACAGATTCTATAGCCAATGAGGCAGTCTCAACGAAGTGAAGATAGTAGTGAGCATATGGCCACTAGAAGAAAACGGTGGAGGCCAGATGGCACTTTGTCAGGGATGCCTGAAGGTCCACCTTACACCTCATCTCAGAACAGACAGAAGACATAAAGGAGAAAAGAAGCAGAGTTCAGAACAATTTCGTCATTCATCCGGGTAAGAAACCCCTCAATCCCCACCCCCACCCCACGCTCCCCAGACCACCAGGTTGATGCAATCCTGGGACCGTCCTCTCTTGCCAAAAGACAACACGGACAGCAAGCGCTGAGAGAGCCCAATCATACCCAGGACGCAGCCCCAACTTGCGCAGCACCTCCCAGATGACAGCTATAAGAGGAGGCAAGGAGAGAAAATGAGCATCTGGAATTCAGACAATAGCCACCTATTCAACTGCACGCCCAGCCACTCACCCTCACTGGCCTTGTTGCCATTCATGAAAATGACACTCAGAATCACCATGAGGAGGCCAAGCTTAGGTGTGTCCTTGGTCCTAAGAGGATAACAGGACAAAGAGAAAGTTTATGATCATAAGTCATCATCTATCCAACACAGTTCATTAGGCCAGCCTCTCCTAGATTCCTCAGATACAGAGAATTCGGCCTACTCTGTGGTCCCAGCTATCTATGGCCCAAGGCAAGGTGCTTTCACTCTTGAGTCAAGGTCTCCAGTAAAATGGGAAGCCACATACTATCCTTACCCAGGGTTAGCAAGACATGGACGAATCCCTGTCAACCACACAGGCGCTCAGTTAATGGGAGTCTTTTCTTCCTTTCCTAAAGCCCCTGGCCCCGAGAAGTTCTAGATGGAACCCCAGTGACACCCCTGCCCTCAAGCATCGTGATCCACACCAGAAGTCCCTCTGAGAGCCACCCTTCCACAGCCAGGCCAGGCACTCAGTAGAAGAGACAAGTAACAAGAGGCTGATTTCCTGGGAGCCTGTGAGAAAGCAAATGTGGCAGCAGGAATGCCCCAGTCCAGGCTCTGAAACCCTTCTGTCATAATCTGGTACCACTGTCACTTACAGGGATCCAGTCATGTGTGGGAGCTGGGACATGGGCATTTAGACCATCTTTCCTGAGCTTCTCAGAGGAAGCAGAAGCCCCTTCCCACCCTAGCACTTTCCCAGCTTACGTTCCCAGTATGCCTGCAGAGGACTCCTGAGTGCTGATAAGAATATACAAGCTACTTTGCTTATCAATTTCCTTCAGATTGACTCGAAACATCTGCCAAGTAAAAGAATAGCCTGTGAGATTGCAAAACATATCTTAGGTATCAATTAGCATGTTGGGCATTCTGCAGAAAAGAGTTTTGTATGAAATAGAAAATGACTGTAAAGCACATAGTTCAGTACCAAGTACATATTAAACATGTAACAAACATAAGATAGTCATCCACAGCATCTTTGTGATATTGAGCATCTGCAATACATGAGACGGTGTATCCAGCAACAGACACAAGCTAGGACTGAGCTACATAGCTTTAGTACTGGCTGTGTTTCCACCGCTGACTTGCTGAGTGATCAGTGGCTGCCCCTCCCTAGGCCACTGTGTGCTCATCAGCACAGTAATGAGAACGTATTAGGTCTCTGTGCTTCCTCCCAGGAGGGTGATCATATACCTTTCTTCTGTTTAAGGTTTCCCCAGTGCACCCATCCCCCAGGGCTGCCCCTTCACCTTCTCCAGAGCGTAGCTTGCTCGTTCAATGATCTCTGGGAAATACTCATCATATTCTTGGATGACATCCTTCAGCATGTCTGCAAGAAAGGGGAGACAGAAGATGCTAAACTGTACAGAGGCCAGATGACTGTGGTCTTTTACAAGCCCGATGTGGTCAGGGTAGCTATGGTGAAATATGAGTGTGGCTGCTGGGGTGGTATGAGAGGAGGTGATGAGTAAACAGCCACAGGCCATGGGGAAAGAAGTGAAGAGAGCTCAAGAAGGCTACCTGAGCGCTTGATGGGGATCTTTGTCTGGTCTTTAACCAACAGGTATTTCACCAGCTTATTTGCCTAAAAAAAGGAACAGTTGAGGGGGTATCAATACAGTGGCAAACCACTTGGAAGAATCTCAGAGAATGAAGAGAAAGAAAAGCAGGACATGAGCAAACTGGATTCTTACCCTTTCCTGCAAAATGGCCACATCTCGGGGTGGTGGAGGCCTCCGGCCCCATGGGATCCGCCTGAAATTATTCCCAGTTCTTTCTTCTCCATTGAGATGCTTAGACTTTATCAATGGACAAAATTTCTGGAGTTACCAAATGAAAAAGATTGCTGTTTCTTCCAGAAAGTCCCCCTGGAGTCTAGCAAGCCTAGACTCTCTCCTACAGAGGGGTGTGGCCCTATCACTGGCTACCCTGACTCCCATGCTTTTCTTTCACTGGCTTCTAGGTAACATTGTATTTCAACCTCAAGGACACAGCCAAACAAGGCCATGGCCTGGGGGTTTTCCCTTTGATTTGGCCACCGCCATACTCCGCTAGCTATAGGCCTTAGATGGATCACTTCATTCCAGGACTTTGTTTTCTTCTCTGTAAAACTGGGACTTACAGTCCCCAGTTAGTAAGAGTTCTTTTCAAAAAATCCACATATAACCTGGGTAAATGTATATGACACAAAGTATGGCACATGGTTAAATATGATGTAAATACAAAGTGAGTTACACATAGGTCTTAACCAAATACACAAATGTATTTCCCTACCAATCTATGAACTACTAGTGGACACAACTGTATCACATTCTTCTCAGCATTATCCTATACCCTATGTGAACACAGGGTCACTCTTGAAGTTAAGTGACTCAGGAAAAATAAGACAAATAAACAACCCAGTATAGGAATGAGAAAGCAGCAAAAAGTTAAGGATAATGTCAGAGATCTCACCTTGCGATTCCTCTTGCCCCGGGTTCTGGTTGTGGGCTCTAAACTCAACTGAGCCAGATAGTCATCTGCCAAGGCCTGGACAGCAGCGGCAACCTGAGTCTCAAGGGCACTAATGCTGGCCTGAGAGGTAGCCATCTTGGCCTGAGCTCCTTGTTCAGTGATTTGAGCATGGCTTTCAGTTGCCCGAGTCTTAGTGGCAGCCTTTCGAGCCCTGGACCCTCTCCTGATCCGTACAGTGACTGATAGGGCATGGTTTGTGACCATTTGAATGGCAGGTGGAGCCTCAGAGAACTCAGAAGCAGAAGTTGGGCCCTTATTGGCAACCTTCTTCCCCTTGGGCTTTTTGGGCCTTAGAACTACAGTTGAGGCCTCAATCTGTCTGCCAGATCCCTCGACAGCATTTGAGGACTCTACATATTCAGTGTCAGTATTAGTGGTCTTAGCAGTTGTTCTTTTAGCTTTGCAAGTTTTCTTGGTTCGGATAGTAGCTGCTGTGGCCTGGATACTAGCTGTCTCCTTAGCAGTTTGGCCTTGGGTTGTAGCTGTGTGTGTAGCAGTCGAAGCCAGTGAGATCTCAGTGGCACTAGGTATGGTCTTATTGGCAGCCTTCTTAGCCTTAGCTTTCTTGGGTTTGCTGACAGCTATCAAGGCCAGGGAATTAGCTGACTCATTGGCAATTGGTGACTGGATAGTGGGTGAGGTACCTGGCAGGTTTAGGGCATGTAAGGGTGACTTGAGCTGTGTAGTGACATCCTCAGTGCCAGTTAGGGATACCTTAGGTGTAACTCTCTTTGTCTTGGCTTTCTTGGTCTGAGCAGTAACTGAAGCCTGGATATTGGCTGCCTCAGTAGTAGCTGAAGCCTGGCTGATCTGGGAGAACATTGGTAGGTTTAAAGCCTGCAGAGTTACTTTAGGCTTGTTGCTAGCAATGTCATTGGCAGATGGGACTGGAGGGGGAGTGGGTGTGGTCTTAGTAATAGCTTTAATAGAAGTCTTCTTGGTCTTGTTTTTCTTAGGCCGGCTGGCAACAGGGGGGTCCTTGGATGCCGACAACAGGGTATGCATCATCAGGACATTGTCCTTCTCTGTGGTCTCAGTCTGTACATCTGGAGAGAAAGGAAGCCCTAGGCTCCCAGAGGGAGGCAGAGGGCCCTACATACTTAGGATTATGATCCTATGGGCCATCTGGCCTCCCTACAACCACCCCTCTTTACAGTGGACTCTCCTCCTGGGCAGTTTGATTGAAAGGGGGTGGGAAAACAAGGAGGAAGCAGGAGATAATCGGGCAAATTTCCCTCTTCCCAGCCCCATGCAAAGGAAGATTGAGCCAGGTTAGGTAGGGAGGTTAGGTAGGGAATTGTGGAACTACACAGTGGTAGTGGACTCCAGAGTGGTAAGTGAATTTGGGGCAGGGCAGATGGTCTGGTAAGAATACAGAGAGGTCTCACCTGGAATGTGGGCATCCGATAACCATAGTCATTTCTTCTATCCATCTTCCTGAGAGGCTAGTAGCTGAGCCTGAAAGAAATAGGGCTGAGTTAGAGGAAAATAAGGGAGCAGGGAGATTCATCAGAAGTCTCGCTAAATCTGAATGGTGAAAGAATTTACCTAATTTTGGGCATCAAACCCTTCTGGGTTTGCCTATCTAGAAGCTCAGGGTATCTGGTTTCTGAGTTCCAGCACTTCCAAGATGGCAAATCAGTTCTACGACCTACACCTAAATACCCTCAACCACACCGCAACCTGACAGTGCGCATGCGCACAGAAACACACACACACACACACACACACACACACACACACACACACACACACAACACGCATGCCGCATGCTCACAGGTTTCCCAAATGAGCTTGGTCCTAAGGGCCCTCAGTACGCATGCGCTTTGGTGGACAGGACCATCTCTCACCATCTCGTTTCCACTTATGCCCACCCTCCCCCTCTGAGCTAAAGAACATCTCGGTCCCACCCGCCTCCTCCTAACTACACCATTTCTAGTCCACCCTTTCCCTTCAGAAGTGGCTCAGGCTTCGCAGGGTCACTTCGCGCCTCCCCCTCTTCCTCCCTCCCCCAGCAGCCCCCCCATTCCTTTGCGTCCGCGCTGCCTGTCAGCCACTCACCCTCGCTTTGGTTGCGCAGTCCTCTGCACCTCCCACCCCTCCGCAAGCCCCCTCCCCCCGCGCCGCAGTCGCCTCTGCTGACACTGCCCCCCCACCTTGGTCCACGTCTGCAAGGGCCCAGCCCCGCCCTTTCTGCAACATGGATACCCCACCCCCAAATTCAACAGGGATACCCTTGGTGGATTCCCAGCTCCCTAACCCTACCAGGTCATTCCCCCTTTCAAACCAGTGCTAACCGGATCCTAGCCCGCCCTTTCTCCATTCCAAGCCTGGTCCTTTGGCCGTTTAAAAAGGCTTCTGTCACTCCTTTCTTGGTCCCGATCCGATCCATCCTCCGTAGCCCAAAGGGGGTCTTTCTTCAGCTTAATCCGGGTCCTTAATCCGTCCCTTACCTCCCTCTTGAACTTGGTACTCCTCCCTTTTTGCTACAGCCAGAACGACTTCTCAACGTTTCCTTTCCACAACCCCAAACAGGTCTGCATCCCTTCTTTCCATCCCCAAACTGAGTCCAGACCTTCCCGTAGCCCAGAGATCCCGCCTCCGCCTTTCCCCCTGAGAATTGGGTCCAGGCACCTCTAAACCCACCACATCGAAACCGCTAGATCCCAAACCCCGGCAGATTTTCTTCAAACCTTAATGTTGTGTGAAGCCAGTCACCCCGAAGCCGCAGCTTTGAAGGCCCCACAGGGTCTGTACCAAAGCTAGCCACCTCAGCTCACCTCGCCCTCGTGAGTCCAGAGGACGTCTGCTCTCTCCAAGCCTCTGCTCAGGTCTGAGCTTGTTACCCCCCCTCGCCTGGCCGGAAGTGGTCCTGCCTCTTTCCGCCTCCAGAGGGGGGTCTCTGTCCCTACCGGCCCGCCCCACCCCCTCCCTGCTTAAGGACTTCCCGATCTCCTCAGTGCAGCTCCTCTTTTCTGTTTACTACCTCTTGTTCAGCATCACACCTATTCTCCATTTCATTTCTCTGTTCCCCATTCTGTGTCCCTGCTCTATTTGATTTTTCTGTTTCTCCTGAAGAGAATGACTTCAGAGCTCCCACGCCTGCCCCGACAACACTAATTACATAGCATAATACACTGTGAGAGCAGAGGATTATGTCACATTCATTGCTGACTTTCAAATACGACCAGATTAAGATATTTAGAGTCTCTAAACATTAACAGGATGTTCCCAAATAATTCATATATATTATATAATATATAAATTAAATATATATTTCATATATATTTTTTAAAAGTAGATGTAAGAAAAATCAATTAGGGCCAGTCAGATGATTCGGCGGGTAAAAGCACTTGCCACTAAGCCTGAGGACATGAATTCTATTCCCTGAACCCACATGGTGGAGGGAGAGAACCTTACTCCCACAAGTTGTCCTCGCAGTTCTGTTTGCACACAAACACATTATTTATTACAAATAAAAATGTAATGAAATCCCTGGATGTTTCAATTTATTTCAAAATAATTGCATTGATGCCTTTTTAAAAAGCAAATTATTTGAAAAATATTGGAGTGGGCATTTAACAAAGCACTGATGTAATTCCAGAACTACTTCGGAGGAAGATGTGAAAGGATCTTGATTTCAAGTATAGCCTTCTACAGTGAAACTATAAATAAAAATTGTATACATGTAATGCATATATACACATGTACATCTGTATTATATAGACATACAGATATACATGAATGTCTTTTTTTTCATGTTCTTCTTTTACTGATGCACTGAGCAAGGACTTAGGCTGTCTCTTGTGATATAGTGCACTATTCCCAGTACAAGAAACATTTTGTGGCATTCACTTTTTCATTCAATTATGTTAAAGTGAGTAGAGATGATTATGTCAGATAAAAAAGATATGAAGTCAAAAACTAAAATGACACATTATAAAAAGAATGACATTACAGCTTGGGGATGGTGGTCCATGCTTTTAATCCCAGTACTCAGAGGCAGAGACAGGCAGAACTCTGAGTTCAGAGCCTAGCCAGGGCTACAGAGTGAGATCCTCTATCAAAACAAAACAAAAAAAACCAACAAAAAAACCCCCAAAACAACAAAAGACTATATAATAAGAGACATTTCACAAGGACCACATAAAAATTACAAATATATATGAATTCACATTGAAGTACCTGGATATGTGAAACAATGTTAATAATGAATGGAGGGATGGAGTGCAGTAGAAGAATAGTAAAGAACTTCAGTACCCATCTTCCAACGATGTAGGGATTATCTGGATGGAAAATCAGTAAAGAAGAGATGGATTTGAATTTCACTTTAGGCTAAATGAACTTAACAGACATCTACAGAACATTCCAACCAACAGCTGCAGAACACACATTCTTCTCAAATATACATGCAGCATTCTCCAGTGCAAATCCTAAGTAGGGCCACAAATGAAGTCTTAACAAATCTAAGAAGAGAGTATTTGTTAAAACACATAGAACTGAACATCACAAAATGTGAACTTTAATATATACAACAAAATTAGCCACAGCATACAGTGATCCCTTGGTGAAATAAAATCTGTGACAAGTAAATCTAACTTTATTAAAAAAGTATCCTGAAATTACACATTTTTATGATGAAAAAGGAAAAAGGAACTGAAGATTGAAAGAACCTAAGTAATGTTGCAAAAGGTGAAAAAAGGAACAATTTACCTTACTATATTGGACAGCTGATTGACTGGAAACTATAAAATGAGGGCAAAGGAAACCTTTTAAATACTGTCTCTAGGTAGGACATTTCTTTACTTTTTCCCTTATTGTTCGTTTATTGAAAATAGATTTTTTTCTCACACAATATATCCTGATTATAGTTTCCCCTCCCTCTACCCAGTTCCTCTTGACTTTCCCTGCCCTCTGGATCCACTCCATTTGTGTCTTTCATTACAAAAGAATGGGCTCCTAAGAGATAACCAAACATAACAAATAAAATATAACAAGATAAAACAAAAAAAACACCACATTGAAGCTGGACACAGCAAGCCAACAAAAGGAAGAGACTCCCAATTATACTTACAAGAATCAGAGACCCATTCCTTCAGAGAGGATCTGGTGCAGACCTGTGTAGGCCCTAGGCTTGCTGCCTCAGTCTCTGTGAGCTCATACTCACCTTTCTTAGTTGATTCAGAGGACCTTAGTCTGCTGGTGTCCTCCATCTCCTGTGGCTCTTACAATCTTCAACCTCCTCTTCCATGGGATTCCCTGAGCTCTAGGGGGAGGGATATGATGGAAACATCGAACTTAGACTCTGCATAATGTCTGGCTGTGGGTCTCTACATCTGTTCCCATCTGCTGCCAGAGGAAGCCTCTCTTATGATGACTGGATAAGGCACTGATCTATGAGTATAGCAGAATATCATTAGAAATCATTTCATTAATTTTTTGACCAGTAGTGTTTGGTTTTACCATAGGTCTCTGGGCTATCTAGTCTCTGGTTCTTGGTTACCAAAGCAGTGCTGGGTGTGAGTTCCTTCTCATGAAGGAGACCTTAGATCTAATCAGACATTGGGTGGCTACTCCCACATGTTCTGTGCTACCATTGCCCTACTCTATTTTCCAGGCAGGACATATTGTAGGTCAGAGGTTTTGTGTCTCAGTTGCTGTCTATATTTCTATTTGTGGTAGCCTGCAGAATACCTTCCCACACCAAGGAGACTAGAACATAGGGTGAGGGCTTCACAGTGAGCTGTGTGGTTGTTGTCCTCAGCAATGAGGCCCTGCTGTTAGTTTGCAGAGAGCACTCTTCTGTCTTAGCAACAGCCTGGGTTGTTTGGGGATTTCCATGGGACCCCATTTGGCCAACAACTCAATTGACTGCAACCTAGTCCTGCTACTGGCAGCCTCTCCTGGTGACAACGGATGGCTAGTTGAGACTCTCTATCCCCCATTACTAGGACTTTTTATTAGAATCATCTTCATAGGTTCCAGGAAGTTTCCACTGCACTAGGTTTCCATACCACCCCAAATGCCCCCCTCAATTCCAGCTGGCACTCCCCACACTCCTTTGATGCCATCCACCCCACCTATCACTCCTATCCCCATCTGCCCACAGTTTGCCCATGAAATCTATTTATCCCTCCCAGGGAGATCTCTACATCACCCCTAAACCCCTCCTTGTTACCTAACCTCTCTGGGTCTATGGACTGTAGCTTGGTTATCATTTACTTAACAGCTAATATCCACTTATAAGTGAGTACATACAATATTTGTCTTTCTGGGTCTGGGTTACCTCATTTTGGATTATTTTTTCTAGTCCCATCCATTTGCCTGCAAATTTCATGATGTCATTGTTTTAACAACTGAGTGATACTTCATTATGTAAATGTACCACTTTTTCATTCATTCTTCTATTGAGTGACATCTAAGTTGTTTCCAGTTTCTGGCTATTATGAATAAAGCCAGAATGAACATAGTTGAGCAAGTATACTTGTGGTAGGATGGAATGTCTTTGGAGTATATAGCCAGGGGTAGTATAGCTGTGTCTTGAGGTAGATCAATTCCCAACTTTCTGAGGAACCACTGTATTAATTTCCATAGTGGCTGTACAAGTTTTCACTCCCGCCAGCAATGGAGGAGTATTCCCTTATTTCACATCCTCACCAGCATGAGCTATATCACGTTATGTTGATCTTAGCCATTCTTACAGATGAAATCTCAGCCTTTTTTATTTACATTTCCCTGATGGCTAAGGATGTTGAGCATTACTTTAAGTGCTTCTCATCCATTTGAGATTCCTCTATTAAAATTCTCTGTTTAGATCTATACCCCATTTTTTACTTGGGGTTATCTATTCCCCATGTTTAAATTGGATTATTTATAGTATTTTTATATCTAGTTTCTTGACTTCTTTATGTATTTTGGATATTAGTCCTCTATTGGAAGTGGAGTGGGTAAAAAAAAAATCTTTTCCCATTCCGTAGGCTGCTGTTTTATCCAAATGACATTTACCTTTACCATACAGAAGCTTCTCAGTTTCATGAAGTCCCATTCATTTGTTGTTGATCTTAGTGTCTATGCTAACAGTGTTCTGTTTAGAAAGTCTTCTACTGTGCCAAAGAATGCAAGGCTATTCCCCACTTTCTCTTCTATCAGGTATCTGGGTTTATGTTGAGTTCTCTTGACCCAGTTGGACTTGAGTTTTGTGCAGGCTGTTAAATATGGATCTATTTGCATTCTTCTACATTCAGACATCCAGTTTGACCAGCACCATTTGTTGAAGATGCTATGTTTTTTTTCCAATGTGTATTTCTGGACTGTTTATCAAAAACATATATATGTTGATTTATGCCTGGGTCTTCAATTCAATTACATTGACAACATGTCTGTTTTTATACCAATATCATGCTATTTTTATTACTATAGCTCTGTAGTACACCTTGAAATCATGGATGGTGATACTTCTGGAAATTTTTTTATTATTCAGGATTGTTTTAGCTATCCTGTTTTTTTTTATTTTCCATATGAAGCTGAGAATAGTCCTTTCAAGGTCTGTAAAGAATTGTGTTAGAACTATGATGGGGACTGCATTGGATCTGTAGATTGCTTTTGGTGGGATGGTCATTTTTACTATGCTAATCCTACCGATCCATGAGCATGTGAGATCTTTCCATCTTCTGATATCTTCTTCAGTTTCTTTCTTCAAAGACCTGAAGTTTTTAATCATAAAAGTCCTTCACTTGCTTGGTTAGAGTTACCCCAGGATACTTTATATTATAGGGGACTTTTATGAAAGGTGCTATTTCCCTGATTTCTTTCTCAGTCTGTTTCTATTTGTATATAGGAGGGCTACTGATATTTTGAGTTAATCTTGTACCTAGCCTTTTTGCTGAAAGTGCTGATCAGCTGTAGTAGTTCCCTGGTGGAATTTTTAGGTTCACTTATGTATATTACCATATTATCTGCAAAATACAATACTTTGATTTCTTTCTTTCCAATTTGTATCCCCTTGATCTCCTTCAGTGGTCTTGTTGCTCTAGATAAAATTTTAAGTACTATATTGAATAGATATGAAGTGAGTGGATAACCTTTTGTTTCTGATTTTAGTGTAAATACTTGGAGTTTCTCTTTATTTAATTTGATATTGGTGATGGGTTTGCTGTAAGTAGCCCTTGTATCCCTATTCTCTCCAGAACTTTTATCATGAAGGAGTGTTGGATGTTGTCATTAACATTTTTTCAGCATCTAATGAGGTTTTTCTTTCAGTTTGTTTATATGGTGGATTACATTGACTGATTTTCATATATTGTACCATCCCTGCATCTCTGGGATGAAGTCTACTTGATCATGGTAGATGATCTCTTGAATGAGTTCTTGGATTCTGTTTGCAAGTATTGCATTGAGTAGTTTTGCATCTGTAATCATAAGGGAAATTGGGCTGTAATTTTCTTTGTTGAGTCATTATGTGGTTTGGATATCAGTGTGAATGTGGCCCTATAAAATGAATTGAGCAATGTTCCTTCTGTTTCTATTTTGTGGAATAATTTGAGGAGTATTGGCCTTAAGTCATCTTTAAAAGTCTGGTAGAATTTTGCAATAAAACCATCTGGCCCTGGACTTTTTTGGTTAGGAGACTTTTTTAAAAGATTTATTTATTTATTTATTTATTTATTTATTTATTTATTTATTTATTTATTTGTTATGCATATAGTGTTCTGTCTGCATGTATCCCTGCAGGTTAGAAGAGGGCACCAGATCTCATTACAGATGGTTGTAAGCCAACATGTGGTTGCTGGGAATTGAACTCAGGACCTCTGGAAGAGCAGCCAGTGCTCTTAACCTCTGAGCCATCTCTCCAAACTGGTTGGGAGACTTTTAATGACTGTTTCTATTTTACTAGGGGTTATAAGTTTCCTTAAATTTAGTAAGTGGTATGTATCCAGAAAATTATCCCTTTTTTTTTTTTTAGATTTTCCAACTTGTAGGAGTACAGGTTTTTGAAGTATGATCTGATGATTCTCTGGATTTCCTCAGTATCTGTTGTCATGCCTTCTTTTTCATTTCTGGTTTTGTTAAATTGGCTATTCTCTCTGCCTTCTAGGTAGTTTGGATAAGGGTTTATTTATCTTGCTGATTTCTCAAAGAACCAACTCTTTGTTTCATTGATTCTTTGTATTGTTCTTTGTTTCTATTTAATTGATTTCAGCCTTGAGTTTGGTCATTTCTTGCCGTCTACTCTTGGGTGTGATTTTTTTCTTTTTGTTCTAGAGCTTTCAGGTGTGCTGTTAAGTGACTAGTGACTAGTGCTATGACCTTTCCTCTTAACACTGTTTTCCATTGTGTCCCATAAGATTGGGTATGCTGTGTATTCATTTTCATTGAATTCTTGACAGTCTTATTTTTTCTTTATTTTGTCTTGACCCATTTTTCATTCAGTAGAGAGATGCTTGGTTTCTATGAGTTTGTAATCTTTCTGTTGTTTCTGTTGTTGATATCCATCTTTTGTCTGTGGTGTTCTGACAGAATACAGGGAGTTATTTCAATTTTCTTGTATCTGTTGAGACTAGTTTTGTATCTGAGTATGTGATCAATTTTGGATAAAGTTCCATGTGGTGCCGAGAAGAGGGTATATTCTTTTGTGTTTGGGTAAAATGTCCTGTAAATATATGTTAAGTCCATTGTTTTATAACATTTGTTAGATACAGTATTTCTCTGGTTTTGTCTAGATGACTTGTCTGTTGGTGAGAGTGAGGTATTCAAGTCCATCACTGTCAGGGTATGAGAGTCAATATGTGATTTATACTGTGGTAGTGTTTCTTTCACAAACTTTGGTGCCATGATGTTTGGGTATAGGTTTAAGAAATGCAATGTCCTCTTGGTGGATTTTTTTGTTTGATATGTATGTAGTGTGCTTCCCTATCTCTTATGATTAGTTTTGGTTTGATGTCTATTTGGTCAGATATTAAAGTGACTACACCATCTTGCTTCTTAGGTCCATTTGCTTGGGATATCTTTTTCCAACTACTGAGCCTGAGGTAATGTCTGTCTTTGATGTTTAGGTGTGTTTCTTGCATGCATCAGAATAGATCCTGTTTTGCATTCATTCTGTTAGTCTGTGTCTTTTTATTGGGGAATTGGGACCATTGATATTGAGAGATATCAATGACCAATGATTGTTGATTCCTGTTATTTTGTTGTTGGTAGTGGCAGTATTGGTGGTGGTGGTGGTGGTGGTGGTGGTGGTGGTGGGTATGTGCTTCCCTCCTTTTAATTTTGCTGGTGTGAGATTATTTATTTCCTGTGTTTTAATGTATATAGTTAACCTCCTTAGGTTGGAATTTTCCTTTTATCACCTTCTGTAGGGCTTGATTTGTAGACAGATGTTGTTTAAATTTGAGTTTATCATGGAATCTCTTTTTCTCCATCTGTGGTTATTAAAATTTTGTTGGGTATAATAGTTTGACCTGGCATCTGAGGTCTCTTAGAGTCTGCAGCACATCTGTTCAGGCCCTTTTGGCTTTTAGAGTCTCCATTGGGAAGTCAGGTATAATTCTAATAGGTTTGCTTTTATATGTTACTGGGTCTCTTTCCCTTGCAATTTTTAATATGCTTTCTTTGTTCTATACTTTTAGTGTTTGATTATTATGTGGTGAGGGGACTTTCTTTTCTACTTTCAACCTATTTGGTGTCCTGAATGCTTCTTGTACCTTACAGGCATCTCCTTCTTTGGGTTAGGAAATTTTTCTTCCATGGTTTTATTGATAACATTTTCTGGGACTTTGATCTGAGTTTCTTCTCCCTCTTCTGTATCTATTATTCTAAAGTTTGGTCTTTTAATAGTGTCCCAGATTTCCTTGATGTTTTGTGTCAGGAGTTTTTTAGAATTAACATTTTTTTAATCAATGTATCCATTTCTTCTAATGTGTCATCAGCACCTGAGATTCTCTCTTCCATCTCTTGTATTTTGTTGGTGAAGATGTCATTCCTGTTTGAGCTCCTAAATTTTTTATTTCCAGTTTTATCTTAGTTTGGGTTTTCTTTGTTACTTCTATTTCAATTTTCAGTCTTGCACAGTTTTATTTATCTTCTTCAACTGTTTGCTTGTGTTTTCTTGGCTTTCTTTAAGAGATTCATTCATTTCCTCCAATTGTTTGTGTTTTCCTGGATTTCTTTAAGGGACTTATTAATTTCCTATTTAAGTACGTCTATCATCTTCATATAGCTGGTTTTAAGGTCTTTTTCTTGTGCTATGTTCTTTTTCAGCTATGTTCTTATATTCAAGTCCTACTATTGTAGGGTATCTGGGCTCTAGTGGAGACATATTACCCTGGCTTTTGTTGATTGTGTTTTTACACTAGCATCTGGGCTTGGGATGATTAAAGGTCTAGGTGCTGATTTCTATATTGGTCTTTGTTGGGTGAGTGTTTTGTTCCTTTGTTTCTGTTTCCTCTCTGGATTTTCCAAGGGTGTGGTTGCAGTGTGTTACCTGTTTTTCTGGCCTGTTCAGCTGGTGTGTCCACAGGGAAAGCCTGCTGGTGTGTCCACAGGGAAAGCCTGCTGGTGTTGGAGGCTGGGGTACTGCAGTGAGTTGGGGGCAGGAAGGTTAGAGGAGGAGGAGGATGTCTCTGTGATCCCTTGGAGATGAGGTCAGAAAGGAAAGGGAAACCACAGCAGGTTTCCAGCTACAGAGCTGGGGATGAGACTGGGGAAATTGAATCTCGGGAGCAAGCAGTAAGAGAGGTCTGGGTCTGACTTCAGCCTACTTGTTGCCCTGGGAAGAGGTGCCTTGCTGGAGTTGGGGTCTGGGACAAAGCAGTAGTGGGGGGAAGGAGTTAGGAGGAAATGGTTTGTGGGATCCACAGGAGATATGGGCAGTGGTAAGGGAAGGCTACACTGCTAGAGATGAGACTGTGGTATTGGGTCTGGGAGAACAGAGAGTATACATTTCTTTATTATCACAACATGGATTAACAGTTAACAGAAGCCCCTATACAAACATGCTAGGATGGAACAAATGAGTAAATGAGTGGTGGATGATGGTCAAACTTTCTGAAAGCCATCAGAAAGGGAAATTACAGATAATCAAGAAAGACAGACATAAATGTATTCTTGAATTGGAATTAGGAACTTCTAGAAGAAATCATGTTTACCTTACTTCATACAAAGATGTATGAATAAAAACAATGATATGTGTATATATACAAGTTAATTCATAAAATGCATTTTCTTGATCTTTCTCTCAAGATAAGTTCGTAATATTAAACAACCCTGATATCTAGGTCTTGGTTCTTAAATAATAATCTCAAATAAAAGAGCCAAAATTGTGGAGAAATCACTAATTCCAGGGATCATCTGAGAAAAACGTAGTATGACCCTAAGACAACTTAAGAGTACTAGAAAGTAAGGAACTGCTCAAAAAATAAAGGGAGTGGTATAGCTTGGATATATGGTAGTTCTTGTTTTATATTAAAAATATTGCTTTTAGCCGGGTGGCGGCGGCGGCGGCGGCGGCGGCGGCGGCGGTGGCGCACGCCTTTAATCCCAGCACTCGGGAGGCAGAGCCAGGTGGATCTCTGTGAGTTCGAGGCCAGCCTGGGCTACAGACCAAGATCCAGGACAGGCACCAAAACTACACAGAGAAACCCTGTCTCAAAAAAACCAAAAAAAAAATATTGCTTTTATTTTTTCACTTTATAATTATATCATGTTCACCTTCCCTTTACCCCCTCCCACCCTCCTTTGCTGTCTTTCAAATGAATGGCCTCTTTATTCATTTATTGTTGCTACATTCATATATATGTATACACACACACACACACACACACACACACACACACGCACGCACGCACGCACGCACGCACGCATGCACGCACACACATTCCTAAATATATGCTGCTCGGTCTGCATAATGTTACTTGTATGTATGTTTTCAGAGTTGACCGTTAGTATTGGATAACTAATCCCTGTGCTTTTAACTGGGGAGGACAGTTTTCCCACTTTCAATGTTCCTTATCTGCCTGTAGTTCTTTGTGTAGGTTGAGATCTTATGGGCTTTCCACTGTCCACTTTGCCATTTCTGTCCTCGTTCAGTCTGCCAGAGTCCAGCTCCTACCTGTTGAAGGATTCTTGTGGGGAGGAGAGAGGAATGAGGAAATGATAGAAAGGTAGAAAGAGACAATAAAGAAAGACAGAGACGCAGGGTAACTTGGGGAGGGCCCTGGGTCAATACCCAATCGCCTCAAGGTTTATTCCAAAGGGCTTTTTATACAATGCCAAGGGGAGAGGCAAAAGACCTCCCCCTTTCAATATCAAAGCACTACATATAGTCAAGTGCAGACCCTTCAAAATACCTGGTAACCATGCCCGTGGTCAGATCATCCTATTTTTATGCAGCCCTGCTGGGTAAGGCAAGCTCAGATTCTCTGACCTTGAATAAGGTCTTTCTAGGAAGCCTCTGTGGGCCTCCACAGTTCAGCTCATGTTTAGGCAGCCAATTGGTGAGACTTTATGAGTGTGGCTTCTGACATTACTAAGAGACAAAAAAATCACAGCAAACTCCCTGATCTTATAACCTTTCTATGTAGTTGGCTAGGTTTCTAGTACCAGCCATGGTTTCCCTCTTGTTGAGAGGGTCTTAAGTTCAATTAAAGAGCTGTTGGCTACCACCAAGGTATGTGTGCCATTACTGCACCTTAGAGTTATGGTATATGCTGGTTTCTGTTGTGGTTCATCAGCATTATAGCTGGTTATTGCTGTTGGTTGCTTCCCTCCTTTGGGAACTTGCATGGTGCCTTCTGGTACCATGAAAGCTAGTCTTCAAGAAGGAGGATTTCAAGCCAATTCTAGCTCAGGAGCCTCTGGACCCTGCATCTGAAGTGCCTAGTGTCTTCAGCAATAGGGACTTACCTTCTACCTCTGGGAGCACCTAAGGGCAATAGCAATAGCCTATATGCTTGGGGAATCTCTTGGACAAGTCTGACCAACAACCCAAAAGAGGACTTCTCATGCCTGGTGTTGCAGTTTTGTTAGTGTTGTTTGAAAGGAGCATTGTCTACCCAGATGGAAAAATTGCATTTAAACTATATAGCTATATTTATATAGTGACAAATGTGTATTTTAGTTCTTTTTAGTAGTATTATTCCTTATGAGTTTTTCAGACATCCTTACTGGCGTGTTACCCTTGTCTCCTTCCTCTATATTTATCTTCCTACATCCTCCTTAATTAGAGCCCCCCATTTCCCATTCTCATGCACCCATCTTGTACCCATCTATTCCCTTCTCTATTGATCTCCAGCCCACCATATCCTGGCAATGGTCCCTTTTCACTTTCCTAGTTTCTGCAGTTACTCCAGGCTATGTACTCACATCTGACAATTCATAGTTAGGGGACCTCAAATAAAAGAGAACATGTGACATTTGTCTTTCAGAGTCTGTGTTTTCTCACTCAATATGATATTTTCTAGTTCCATCCTTTTACCTACAAAATTCATGATTTCATTTTTCCTTACAGCAATTCAAGTAGTATCCCATAGTATATATGTACCACATTTTCTTTATCCAGTCATCAGTCAAAGGACGTTTAGGTTGTTTTCATTTCCTCACTGTTGTGAACAGGGCAACAATGAACATGGCTAAGCAAGTATCTGTGGAGTAGGATATCAAGTCCTTCAGACATATGCCAAGGAAAGGTATGGCTGGGTTATGTGGTAGGTTTATTTTTAGCTCTTTGAGAAGTCTCCACACTGATTTCCAGAGTGGCTGTACCCGTTGGCAATCGCACAAACAGTTAATGAGGATTACATTTTCCTCAACCCCCTCCAGTATTTGTTGTCAGTTGTTCCATTGATCTTTGCCATTCTTATTGGGTGAAGATGAAATCTCAAAGTTGTTTTGATTTGCATTTTCCTAATTGCTACAATGAACATTTTTTTTTGAGATATTTCTTAGCCATTGTTTTTCTTCTTTTGAGAACTCTCTGTTCAGGCCCATTCTTCAAATGGGTTGTTAGGGTTTTTTCTTCTTCTTCTTTTTTTTTTGAGTTCTTTATATAGTCTAGATACTAATACTCTGACAGACACATAGATGACAAGATTTTCTTTCATTATGTGGGATTCCTCTTCACCCAATTGGTTGTTTCTATACAGAATCTTTTTAGTTTTATGAAGTCCCACTGTCTATTGTTGGCCTTAATTTTGGGACAAATGGAGTCCTGTTTAGGAAGTCCTTTCTTACACCTATATTATGTAGGGTACAGCCTATGTTTTCTTCTAGCAGTTCAGTGTTTTGGGTTTCACATTTAAGTCTTTGATCCATTTGGAGTTAATTTTTGTGCAAGGTTACATATAAGGGGTTTAATTTCATTCTGCATGTGGACATCCAGTTTTGATACTTTTCTTCAGCTTATGTTTTTGGCATCTTTCAAATATTAAGTGGCTGAAGTAATGTATACTCATGTTTAGATCTTCAATTTAAAAAAATACAGGTTATCTTACATGTCTATCTTACATATCCTGAAATGTTGCTGAAATTAACCATATGAAATTGGGGGTAATCTCCATTTACAGAGTCTTGTTATCTGCAAACACAGTTTTTGCTTATTTTTCTCCTCCTCCTCCTCCTCCTTATTCTTATTCTTGGAGACAAATTCTCACTACATGGCCTAGTTGACCTCAAACTCACAGAGATTCTCCTGCTCTGCCTCCTGTGCTGGTACTAAAGTCATGTGTCACCATACCTGACTGGATCTTCAATTTTGTTCCATTGGTCTATGTTTTTGTGTTTATGCCAGTAATGTATTGTTTTTATTACCATGGCTCTATAATATATATTAAGATCTGGAATGGTAACCTTTCTACCATTGTTCTTTTTGCTCAGAACTGTTTGGCTACCTAAGCTTTTTGTTTTGTTTTGGTTTGTTTTGGTTTGTTTTGGTTTTGGTGGTTCCATATGAATTCTAGGATAGTTGTGTTTTTTTTTTTAAATATGTGTCTGTGAAGAATGAAATAGACATTTTGGTTGTGATTCCATTGGATCTATAAATGGCTTTTGGTAAAATGGTCATTTTCCTAATACTAATTCTATCAGTTCATGAACATGCGCTGTCTTTCGATTGTCTAATGTCTTTATATCTTTCTTCAGAGGGTTAAAGTTTTTATTCTAGAGGACCATCACTTCCTTTGTTAGATACATTCTTAATATATTTTATTTTCCTTAAGGCTGTTGTGAATATGAGTGCCTATGGTCTCCTTCTCAGTCTATTTGTTTTTGGTATATAGAAAAGATATTGATTTGTGCAGGTTGATTGTGTATCCTACCACTTTGCTGAATTTTTTTAACATTCCTAAAAGTTTCCTGGTTGAATTTTTGACATTTATGAAGTATAATGCCATCTGCAAATAGGGATAATTTTATTTATTTTTTCCCTATTTATATCCCTGTAATTTCTTTCTCTTGCCTTATTGCTCCAGCTCCTGCTTTGATCACAGTATTGAAAAGAAGTGGTGCTAACAGACAGTCCTTTTTCCTTCCTGATTTCAAAGGAATTCCTTCATTTTTTCCACATTTAGGATTATTTTGGCTGTTTGTTTCACATATATAGCCTTTTTTATGTTAAGGTATATTCCCACTAGTCCAACATTCCCTAGGATTTTTATCATGTTGGATTTTGTCTAAGGCATTTTTGCATCTATTGAAATAATCGTGTGGTTTATTACATTTTTTTCACTTGCATATGTTAGCAAACCATTCCTGCGTTTCAGAGATAAAACCAACTTGGTCATGGTGTATAATCTTTTTGGTGTATGTCTGTATTCTGTTTGCAAGTATTTTATTGAGCCTTTTTTAACTCTATACTTAATAGGGATATTGACTTACAGATTTCTTTATCTGGTTTTGGCATTAGAGTGATCCTGGCTTCATAGAAGGAGTTTTGGAGTATGCATTCTGTTTCTTTAAAAATTTTAGATAAGCACCACCTATACCAGTTGGAAGAACAGGTAAGTGACTGGTCTCCAAGATAAACTGCCCTGATCTCTAGACCCTAAACCCCAGGGTACATCCCATGACCCCCCTCCCATCTCAGCCCCAGCAAGGCAGCTGGGCCCTGACCCCAACTCAGGTGGAACCCCACTGCTCTGGTGCAGACCCCAGCAGCAGGCCAGCAGGTGAGAGACCTGAAGGGAGGCTGCACCACCCCCACTGCCACCTACTGGACTCTGTTCCCACAAGACCCATTCCACCACGCAACCACACCTACCCCAGCATCCTCCCCATGGACAGCCCTCTCCAGCAACATCAGCAGACCCTATAAGCACAAGTGCCACCCACACCAATTGGAAGAACAGCAGCCCCTATAGGCACAAGCACCATCTACACTAGTTGGAAGAACAGATGAGTAAATGCCAATATAAGAATACATTCAACAACATAAAAGTCAATATGACACCACCAGAACCCAGTAATCCCACAACAGCAAGACCTGAACATCCCAACGCAGATGAAGCAAAAGAAAATGACCTTAAAAATAACTTTATGAAGATGATAGAGGCCCTTACAGAGGAAATGAAAAATTTCTTTAAAGAAATTGAGGAAAAGATAAACAAAAAAATTGGAAGAAATCAATAAATCATTTAAAGAAAGCAAAGAAAAAACAGGTAAAAGTAACAGTTCATGACTTCAAAATTGAAATAGAGGCAATAAAGAAAACAGAAACCTAGGGAATTCTAGAAATGGAAAATCTGGGTAAGTGAACAGGAGCTACAGATGCAAGCATCTCCAATAAATTACAAGAGACAGAAGAGAGAATATCAGGCATTGAAGATATTATAGAGGAAATAGATTCATCGGTAAAAAGATAATGTTAAATTTAAAAAATTCATAGCATAAAACATCCAGGAAATCTGGAACACTATGAAAAGACCAAATCTAAGAATAATAGGGATAGAAAAAGGAGAATTCCAGCTCAAAGGCACAGGAAATATATTAAACAAAATAGAAGAAAACTTTCCCAACCTAAAGAAGGATATGCTAATGATGGTACAAGAAGCTTAAAGAACATCAAATAGACTGGACCAGAAAAAAAGTCCCCTAGCCACATAATAATCAAAACATCAAACACAAACAATAAAGAAATAATATTAAGAGCTGCAAAGGAAAAAGGCCAAATAATATATAAAGGCAGAACTATCAGAATTACACCTGATTTTTTTTTAACTTTTTTGTTTGTTTGTTTTTGGTTTTTGGGTTTTGGAGACAGGGTTTCTCTGTGTAGCTTTGTGCCTTTCCTGGATCTCGCTCTGTAACCCAGGCTGGCCTTGAACTCACAAAGATCTGCCTGCCTCTGCCTCCTGAGTGCTGGGATTAAAGGCGTGTGCCACCACTGCCAGGCCTACACCTGATTTTTCAATGGAGACTCTGACGGTCAGAAGGTCCTAGACAGATGTTTTGCAGACACTAAGAGACCACAGATACCAGCCCAGACTACTATACCCAGCAAAACTTTCAGTTACCATACACCAAGAAAACAAGATATTCCATGACAAAACCAGATTTAAACAATATCTATCCACAAATCCAGCCCTACAATAAGTGCTAGAAAGAAAACTCCTACCCAAGGAAGTTAGCTGCACCCATGAAAACACAGGCAATAGATAATTTCACACCAGCAAAACCCAAAGAAGGGAAATACACACTACCAACACCAAAAATAAAATAAAAAAAATAACAGGAATTATCAATCACTGGTCATTAATATCCCTTAATATCAATGGACTCAATTCACCTATAAAAAGACACAGGGTCGGGCTGGAGAGATGGCTCAGTGGATAAGAGCACTGGCTGTTCTTCTAGAGGTCCTGAGTTCAATTCCCAGCAACTACATGGTGGCTCCCAACCATCTGCAATGAGATCTGGTGCCCTCTTTTGGCATGCAGGCAGAACACTGTATACATAATAAAATCTTAAAAAAAAAAAAAAAAAGACACAGGGTCCATCCTTCTGCTGCACACAAGAAACACACCTCAACTTCAAAGACAGGCATTACCTCAGAGTAAAGGTTTGGGAAAAGATTTTCCAATCAAATAGACTTAAGAAACAAGCTGGTGTAGCTATCCTAATATCTAACAAAATAGACTTCAAACTAAAATTAATCAAAAAGATGGAGAAGAACATTTCACATTCATCAAAGGAAAAAAATCCATCAAGATGAAGTCTCAATTCTGAACATCTGTGCCCAAATACAAGAGCACCCACATTTGTAAAAGAAACATTACTAAAGCTTAAATCACACATAAAACCCCACACATTAATAGAGACTTCAATACCCCACTCTCACCAATGGACAGGTCTGCCAGACAGAAACTTAACAAAGAAATAAGGGAACTAACAGATGTTGTGACTCAAATGGACTCAACAGACATCTATATAACATTTCACCCAAACACAAAAGAATATACCTTCTCAGCACCTCATGGAACCTTCTCTAAAATTGACCACATACTCAGTCAAAAAGCAAATCTCAACAGATGCAAAAAAAATTGGAATAACCCCCTGTATCTTATCAGATCACCATGGCTTAAAGTTAGAATTCAACAACACAAACTACAGAAAACCTACAAACTCATGGAAACTGAACAAGTCTCAACTGAATTACCAGTAGGACAAGGAAAAAAAAATAAAGAAAGGAATTAAAGACTTCCTAGATTTCAATGAAAATTAATGCATAACATACCCAAACTTATGGAACACTATGAAAGCATTGCTAAGAGGAAAGTTCATAGCACTAAATACCTACATAAAGAATTTGGACAGACTCTGCCAGCTCCAAGTGGACCAAGAGGTGAGTCTTTGTTCTTCTAGCTGATATCCCCAGCCTCTAGTCTTTAGGCCCAGGGGCACAACCTGTGCCCTCACACCCCACCCACTGCAGTCTCAGTTGCAGGCCAGCAGGCAGGACTTCTCCAGGCAGGCTGGACTACTACCATGCCCCACCAGACCCTGTAACCACAAGCCCAACCCCACACTCCAAACCTACCCATCCTCCAAGATCACAGCTGCTCCCTGAGACACAGACTCTGCCAGCTCTGAGTGGACCAAGAGCTCCAATTGGACCAAGAGCTCTAGTTGGAACAAGAGTGCCGATTGGACCTAAAGAGGCTCCCTCAGACACAGACACCATTTTCACCCATTGGAGGAAGAGATGGGCAGACGCCAGTGCAAAAATACATTTAACAACATAAAGAGCAATATGGTACCACCAGAACCTAGTGGTTCTACATCGCAAGACCTGAAAATCCCAACACTGAAGAAGCAGAAGAAATCAACCTTAAAAATGACATTAAGGGACTGGAGAGATGGCTCAGAGGTTAAGAGCACTGGCTGTTCTTCCAGAGGTCCTGAGTTCAATTCCCAGCAACCACATGGCAGCTCACAAACATCTGTACTGAGATCTGGCTCCCTCTTTTGGTGAACAGGCAGAACAATGTATACATAATAAATGAATAAATAAACAAATAAATAAATCGTTAAAAAATGACGTTAAGAAGATGATAGCAGACTTAAAAGAGGAAATTAAAAATTCCCTTAAAGAAATCGAGAAAAAGACATAAAAATTTGGAAGAAATCAATAAATCCCTTAAAGAAAACCAAGAAAAAGCAATCAAACAGGTGAAGGAAACAGTTCAAGACTTGAAAACTGAAATAGAGGCAATAAAGAAGACAGAAACAGGGAATGCTGGAAATGGAAACTATGAGTAAATGAACAGATGCAAGCATAACCAATAGAATGCAAGAGATGAAAGAGACAATCTCTGGCACTGAAGATATGATAGAGGAAATAGATTCATTAGTCAAAGAAAACATTAAAGCTGACAAAGTCATAACACAAAATGTCCAGGAGATCTGGGAAAAATGAAAAGACCAAACGTAAGAATAATAGGGATAGAAGAAGGAGAAGAATACCAGCTCAAAGGCACAGAGAATATACTCAACAAAATCATAGAAGAAAACTAACATAATGAAAGAAACGCCTATAAAGATACAAAAAGCTTACAGAACACTAAATAGACTGGACTCCAAAATAAAGTCCCATCACCACATAACAATCAAACCACTAAGCAGAATAAAGAAAGAATATTAAGAGCTGCAAAGGAAAAATGCCAAGTAACATATAAAGGCAGACCCATCAGAATAACACCTGACTTCTCAGTGGAGACTCTGAAAGCGAGAAGGTCCTGGACAGATGTTATGCAGACACTAAGAGACCATGGATGCCAACCCAGGCTATTATATCCAGCAAAACTCTCAATCACTATAGATGAAGTAAACAAAATATTCCATGATAAAACCAGATTTAAACAATACCTATCCACAAATCCAGCCCTACAGAAAGCAGTAGAAGGAAAAAATCCAACCTAAGGAAGTTAGATGCACTCATGAAAACACAGGCAATAAATAGTCCTACACCAACAAATACCAAAGAAGAGAAACACACAACACTACCAACAAAAAATAACAGGAATTAACAATCACTGGTCATTAATATCCATTAATATCAATGGACTCAATTCGCCTATAAAAAAGCACAGGCTAGCTGGGCGGTGGTGGCTCATGCCTTTAATCCCAGCACTCGGGAGGCAGAGCCAGGCGGATCTCTGTGAGTTCGAGGCCAGCCTGGGCTACCAAGTGAGTTCCAGGAAAGGTGCAAAGCTACACAGAGAAACCCTGTCTCGAAAAACCAAAAAAAAAAAAAAAAAAAAAAAAAAAAAAAAAAGCGCAGGTTAACAGAATGGATACGAAGCAGAATCCATCCTTCTGCATACAAGAAACACACCTCAACTTCAAAGAAAGACGCTACCTCAGAATAAAAGGCTGGGAAAAGACTTTCCAATCAAATGGTTTTAAGAAGCAAGCTGGTGTAGCTATCCTAATATCTAACAAAATAGACTTCAAACTGAAATTAATTAAAAGAGGTCGGGAAGGATATTACATATTCATCACGTGGAAAATCCACCAAGATAAAGTCTCAGTTCTGAACATCTATGCCCCAAATACAAGGGCACCCACATTTGTAAAAGAAACATTACTAAAGCTTAAATCACACATCAAACCCCACACACTAGTAGTGGGAGACTTCAACACCCAACTGTCACCACTGGACTGGTCTGCCAGACTGAAACTTAACAGAGAAATAAGAGACCTAACAGAAGTTATGACTCAAATGAACTTAATAGATACCCACAGAATATTCCATTCTAACACAAAAGAATATACCTTCTCAGCACCCCATGGAAGCATCTCTAAAGTTGACCACATACTCAGTCACAAAGCAAACCTCAACAGATACAAAAAAATAAAAAATAAATAAATAAATAAACCTGGAATAACCTCTTATATTTTATCAGACCGCCATGGCTTAAAGTTAGATTTCAACAACAAAAATTACAGAGACCCTACAATCTCATGGAAACTGAATAATGCTCAACTGAATCACCAATGGGTCAAGTAAGAAAAATAAAGAAATTAAAGTTTTCCTGGAATTCAATGAAAATTAACAAGATAGACAAGCCCTTATCCAAACTAACCAAAAGGCAGAGAGAGAGCATCCAAAGTAACAAAATCAGAAATGAAAAGGGAGACATAACAACAGACAATGAGGAAATCCAGAGAATCATCAGGTCATACTTCAAAAACATCTACTCCAGAAAATTGGAAAATCTAAGGGAAATCGACACTTTTCTGGATAAGTACCACATACCAAAGTTAAATCAAGACCAGATAAACTATTTCAATAGACCAATAACCCCTAAGGAAATAGAAACAGTCATTAAAAGTCTCCCAACCAAAAAAAGCCCAGGACCAGATGGTTTCAGCACAGAATTCTACCAGATTTTCAAAGAAGAGATAATACCAATGCTCTTCAAATTGTTCCACACAATAGAAACAGAAGGAACATTACCAAACTCCTTCTATGAGGCTACTATTACCCTGATACCCAAACCACACAAAGACTCAACAAAGAATGAGAATTACAGACCAATCTCTCTCATGAACACTATTGCAAAAATACTCAATAAAATATTGGCAAACCTAATCCAAGAACACATCAAAAAAATTATCCACCATGACCAAGTAGGCTTCATCCTAGAGATGCAATGATGGTTCAACATATGAAAATCTGTCAATGTAATCCATCATATAAACAAACTGAAAAAAAAAAACCACATGATCGTCTCATTGAATGCTGAAAAAGCCGGTGACGAAGTCCAACACCCCGTCATGATAAAGGACTTGGAGAGATCAGGAATACAAGGAACATACCTAAACATAATAAAGGCAATTTACAGCAAGGCAACAGCCAACATCAAATTAAATGGAGAGAAATTCAAAGTGATTCTACTAAAATCAGGAATAAGATAAGGCTGTCCACTCTCATATTTATTCTCAAAGTTCTAGCTAGAGCAATAAGACAACAAAAGGAGACCAAGGGAATACAAATTGGAAAGGAAGAAGTCAAACTTTCACTATTTGCAGATGATATGATAGTATACATAAGTGACCCCAAAAATTCCACCAGGGCACTCCTACAGCTGATAAACACCTTCAGTAATGTGGCAGGATACACGACTAACTTAAAAAAATCAATAGCCCTCCTATATACAAATGATAAACAGGCTGAGAAGGAAATCAGAGAAACATCACCCTTTACAGTAGCCACAAATAATATAAAATACCTTGGGGTAGCTCTAACTAAGCAGGTGAAAGACCTATATGACAAGAACTTTAAGTCTCTGAAGAAAGAAATTGAAGAAGATATCAGAAAATGGAAAGATCTCCCATGCTCATGGATAGGTAGGATTAACATAGTAAAAATGGCAATCTTACCAAAAGCAAGCTACAGATTCATTGCAATCCCCATCAAAATCCCAACACAGTTCTACACAAACCTCAAAAGAAAGTCTCCATTTTACATGGAAAAAAACAGGATAACTAAAACAATCCTGTACAATAAAGGAACTTCTGGAGGTATCACCATCCCAGACATCAATCTTTACTATAGAGCCATAGTAATAAAAACAGACATGTGGGTTAATGGAATCAAAGTGAATACCTTTACATAAATCCATACACCTATGAACACCTGATTTTTTACAAAGAAGCCAAAATATACAATGGGAAAAACAAAATGTCTTCAACAAATTGTGCTGGCATCACTAGATGTTGACATGTAGAAGAATGCAAATAGACCCATATATATCTCCATGCACAAAACTGAAGCCCAAGTGGATCAAAGACCTCAACATAAATCCAGTTACACTGAACCTGATTCAGAAGAGAAAATGAGAAGTAGCCTTGAACACATTGGCACAGGAGACTACTTCCTGAATATAACACCAATAGCACAGACACTGGGATTGTCGATTAGTAAATGGGACCTCATGAAACTGAAAGACTTCTATAAGGCAAAGGATACTGTTAGCAAGACAAAATGGCAGCCTACAGAATGGAAAAAAAGATCTTCACCACCCCCCGCATCTGACAGAGGACTGATTTCCAAAATATATAAAGAACTCAAGAAACTAGACATCAAAATACCAAATAATCTAATTAAAAATGGCATGCAGATCTAAACAGATAATTCTCAACAGAAGAATTTCAAATGGCAAAAGACATTTAAGCAATTGTTGAACATCCTTAGTCATCAGGAAATGTAAATCAAACTGACTCTGAGATACCATCTTACACCTGTCAGAATGGCTAAGATCAAAAATAACATTGAGAGCCTGTGTTGAAGAGAATGTATGGTAAGGGGAACACTCTTCCACTGCTAGTGGGAGTGCAAACTTGTACAGCTACATTGGAAATCAATATGGTGGTTTCTCAGAAAAATGGGAATCAATCTACCTCACGACCCAGCAATACCAGTCTTGGGCATAGTCCCAAAGGTGCTCAATCATATCACATGGACACTTGCTCAACTATGTTCATAGCCATTTTATTCATAATAGCCAGAACCTGGAAACAACCTAGATGCCCCTCAACTGAAGAGTGGATAAGGAAAATGTGGTACATTTACACAATGGAGTATTACTCAGCTTTAAAAAACAATGACCTCATGAAATTTGCAGCCAAATGGATGGATCTAGAAAAAAAATCATTCTGAATGAGGTAACACATACACACAAAGACAGTCATGGTATATACTCACTCATAAGTGGATATTAGGAACAAAGTACAGGATAACCAACCTACAATCCACAGCTTCAGAGAGACTAGATAACAAAGAGGGCCCAAAGAGGGATGCGTGGATTTTCCTGGGAAGAGGAAATAGAAAAGATCTCCTGGGTAAACTGGGGGTGGGGGTGGGGCGGGATGGCAGAATAGGACTTGAGAGAGCAGCTCTTTCTCTTTGATTTTATTATGATGATTCTTTACATATTCTTTAAACTCATTGAATTACTTGATGAAGTTTATGGCTTTCTTTTAAATTCCATGTCCTAGTGTTAGTCTAAGTAGTTCTCATTGACAAAAATTTCTAAGGAATTGGTATGCTTTAGAGAGGAGATACTAGCTTGACCTTTCATATGGTTCATATTTTTGTGATGCAATCTAGGCATGTGGAGTTCTTATTTTAGTTCTGTGTCTGACATTGACAGAGCAGGTTATTGCAGAAGAGAAGATGTGTGGGCATGTTGGACCTCTGAGTTGGAAATGGCTTATGTGGAATGAAGTCTGGTGGACAGAGGGGACCGTGCTGGTGGTGATAGATTTGGGTTGATAGGTTGTATGTGGCATAAAAGGGGCCCATGGGTTGGGGGAGTAGGTAGGGTAGATCCTGGCCAAAGCCTAAATATTGTCTATGGTGAAGGCAGGGGTGACCTACCTTGGCTAGGTTGCTGGCTGTGGGACCTGGGCTAGATCTGGTGGGTTGGGAGGGTCAGGCAGAGTCAACAGGCTAGACCCTTGAGAAGGATATACAGGATCTGTCTGGGTGGAGATGTTAGATGTGGTGAGGGAGGGGGCTATGGATTGGGAAGACAATAGTTTTTAATTTTTAAGATGCTTTCACCCTAATTTCTGTAGTGGCTACAATGGCGTATTCTCCCAAAAGCAATGTATAAAGCTTCCCCTTTTCTCACATCCTCCAGCATTTGTTGTCATTTGATTCCTGACTATAGTCATTCTGACCAGGGTGAGATGAAATCTCAAAGTAGTTTTAATTTTCATTTCTTTAATGGCTAAAGATGTTGAACACTTAAAAAAAATATTTACTAGCCATTTGTGTTTTTCTTTTGACAACTGTTCAGTACATTGGCCCCTTTTTATTAGTTGGCACTGGTTTGTGTGTGCATGTTTAATTTTTAAAGTTCTTTATGTATTCTAGATATTAACTCCTTGTCTGAGGGAAATGTGGCAAAATTTTTCTACCATTCTGTAGGCTGCTGTACGTTCTGTTAACAGTTTCTCTACCCAAAGAACTCTACATCTTAGCACAGAGATACTCACACACCCATAGTTGTTGCTACTATTTTCCCAGTTACAATGAAAGGGAATTAAGTTTAGGTATCCATCAACACATGAACAAGAGTGAAAATGTGGTACATAAACACAATGGAATTTTATTAATTTATAAAGAACAATGAAATTTTCAAGAAAATTGATGGAACTTGCAAACATTTTATTATGTGAGGCTCAGAAAGACAAATAATGCTAATCCATGTTGTCTCTCATGTGTGGATTCTAACTTCTAATTATTAAATATATGTATCTAGGTGGCAGTAAATATAAGTAAAGACTACTAGGAACCTAGGAAGGGCACCATGTGGCTGGAAAAATGAGCTGTTAGGGAAGGTGATGCGAAGGATCATAGAGCACATAAAATATGAAACTGCAGGGAGGATTACTGAGGCCAGATGGATACATGTGTGAAAGGAAGGGGACAGCAAAATGGGAGGAAACCAGTAGGGGAATCAACGAAGCTGAATATGTATAGAAATGTCATAGGAAACTGTTACTTTGTAAATTAATTCTAAAAATTGTTAAGTGTGTGTGTGTGTGTGTGTGTGTGTGTGTGTGTGTGTGTGTGTGTGTGTGTGTGAAAGTGCCACAGCATGCAGGTAGGTTGGAGAACCATTTGTGAAAGCTGGTTCTATCCTTCCACCATGTAGGCTCAAACTCAAGTGGTCAGAGTTGGCAGCAGGCACTTTTACTGGCTGACCCTGCTTTGTACGCCTTTTAAAAAGAAGAATAAAATAATGAGAACAAAATAACAAAAATACACCAAGGAAATATCATTCACAAGCCGGGTGGTAGTGGCACATGCCTTTAATCCCAGCACTCAGGAGGCAGAGGCAGGTGGATCTCTGTGAGTTCAAGGCCAGCCTGGTCTACAGAGTGAGATCCAGGACAGCCACCAAAGCTACACAGAGAAACCCTGTCTCAACATTCCCCCCCCCAAAAAAAAAGATCATTAACAAGATGGCTAACTAGATATGCCTAACACTCATTGCTCATACACAAAAAGGATTAAGAAACAATGAATAAACAACTACAGGTTGACTACACTAGTGAAAGGAGACTGCAACGGCAGGAACTCCACAAGCACATCAATGTGAATCCGGGATCAAAACAGCCTGCCTTTTTCCCTGTCTTCACAGGTGAAACATGAGTGCAAATGGCTTCTCTCTGTGAGGGAAAGGTAAAAAGGAGACTCACTGAAGTCTTCTTTATTGCTGTGGACACCTATGGTCTCTGCCAAGGTACACCTCTGATGTCCTCATAGGTCTTGAGCATAATTTATAGAATTGTCTGGACTACACAAAGCTGCTTTACTTAAGAGGAAAAACCCACAGTGAGGTGCTCTGATCCAAGCTGCTGTCTCACAGTCCCATCATGAACTCAAGTGAGCTGTTAAAGAGTGGGTGTCTTAGGATTTTCATTGCTGTGAAGAGACACCATGACCATGGCAACTCTTATGTTTCTTAAAAGAAAACATTTAATTGGGTCTGGCTTACAGTTTCAGAAGTTTAGTCCATTATCATTATGGTGGGGAGCATGGCAGTGTTTAGGCACATGTGCTGGAGAGAGAGTGCCACATTTTGCAGGCAACAGGAAGTCAACTGAGACCCTGGGTGGTATCCTGAGCATAGAAAACCTCAAAGTCCACCCCCACAATGACACACTTTCTCTAACAAGGTCATACCCACTCCAATAAAGCCATACCTCCTAATAGTGCCACTCTCTGTGTGATTATGGGGGCCAATTACATTCAAACTACCACTATGGGTTTTGAAAAATTAAACAAAACTGACAAACTTTTAGGTAGACTCAGAGCCAAATCAAATCAGAGGTGGAAAATGAGACATTACAACTGTAACCACAGAAAGAGAAAGGAACATAGGACACTACAGCAAACAATTATATGCCAACAAGTTGGATAACATCGAAGACATTTCTGGACACACCTACTAAGATTTAATTATTAAGAAAGAGAAAATCTGCCGGGCGGTGGTGGCACACGCCTTTAATCCCAGCACTCGGGAGGCAGAGCCAGGCAGATCTCTGTGCATTTGAGGCCAGCCTGGTCTACAGAGTGAGATCCAGGATAGGCACCAAAAAAACTACACACCAAAACTACCCTGGAGAGAGAGAGAAAGAGAGAGAGAGAGAGAGAGAGAGAGAGAGAGAGAGAGAGAGAGAGAGAGAGAGAGAGAGAGAGAGAGAGAGAGAATCTGAACAGATTAGTAATGAAAGATATTAACTCAGTAATAAAAAGTCATTCATTAAAGAAATGTCTGTAACATCAGGGTTTCACTGCTGAGTTCTACCTAATATTTAGGAAGTTAATACAAATTATTCTCAAACTATTTCAAAGAACTGAAGAGGTAAAAATAATTCCAAAGTCACTGGAAAGTGACAGCATTATGTTTATAAGTTCAACCAGTTCAGGACACAACAGTAACAAAAATGGAAACTACTAGGACACTGTCCGATCAACATATTTACAAAATGCCTTGACAAACTACTAGTAAATCAAATTCAACCAGATGTAAAAAGATTATTCAGCACAATTCAGTAGGATGCATGTTGGGCATACAAGGATGATTCGACATCAAATCAACAAAATGAAGGACTAAAATGTTTTTTTTTTTTAATCTCTTCAATAGATGTGGAAAAGGCAGTTTACAAAATTCTATACCCCTTCATTGTTGTGTGTATGTTCCTAGCAAATCACATATATAATGTGACTTTGTTTTGTGATTCTATTACACAAGAGGCTAGATAACTTAAAGAGGAAAGACACTGTTTTTGGCTCATGATTCTTGTTGGTTGGAGGGCCCAAGTAGCATGAAACCTTCACTGTAAAACAATGGTCCCCAAACTGCACCACAAATGCTACTGAAGCAGAGAAGAAACTGGCTACATGAAAGAAGGTCCATACATGTGGATGATCCCCATGACCTAAGTCCCTTCCTCTCCACCTGTCTCCCTTTTATTAATGATTTTTTGCATTTAGTCACCAAACCACCTTTTGTTATTTCTCTAGAGAGGCTGTGAATTTTTCAAATTCGAATGCTCTGCTATTCTTTTATTAAAAGTTTGTCCTTGTATTCTTTCTCTTCTTTTTTTTTCTGGGTAAAGGTAACTAAGTAACAGCCTGAGTGCTTTGATGTTCAGAACTTTCATCATTTTAAATTTCAGTCTTCCACGATGTCCCAGGACATGGACTAGTACATGCACTGTGTTCTTTACAAAGATGTGCTAAGAATGGCTTTACCTCCAATTTCCGACAAGATAGTCCTCATTTTCACTTGAGACTTTATCAGCATGTCTCTTACTGTCTGATTTCCGTTCATCACTTTGATAACAGTGACTTAGCCAATCTCTAAGAAATTCTAGGTATTCATTTTCTGAGTTCTCATCGTAATTGTTATAATTCCCCATGTAAAGCAATAGATGTCTTTTGAAGCCTCTTCCTTTAAATTCTTCCAGTCTCTGATCATTATCCACTTCCAAATCTGTCTTTATAATTTCAAGTTTCATAACATCATTCCACTTCTCAATACCAATTTTTCATTTTAGTCGGCTTTGCATTGTTTCAGCCAAGTACCCTAATCTGAGTAACTTGTAAAGTAGAGAGCTTTATTTGGCTTATGATTATGATGACTGGAGAGCCTAAGTAGTGTGGTGCTATCATCTTGATGAGTATAATGACTGTGTTACAACGTAGTGTGGAAGCTGGTAGGGAACTGAAGATAAGAAAAATAGGACATACATAAGGAATAATCTCACTTTACAGGAACATGCTCTCATGGAAAGTAACTATATTAATTTACTCCAAAAGTGATGAGAACTTTCCACTAGACCACACCCCTGAAGGCTTCTCAATACTATTACCTTGGAACCAAACATGCTGAGCACAAACGTCTCGGGAACAAACCATATTCAAAACATGACACTAGAAATACACCTCAACAAAATAAAGGCCATGTATAACATAACCCACTGTCAACATTATACCAGTGGGGGAAAACTGAATGGGGAGATGTTTTGTCTTTCCTATGAGGAATAACCCAGCCATGCTCATTTTTGTGACTTTATTTAACACCGTACTACTGGATGTACTAGCCGGAGTAATTAAGCAAGAGAGAAAAATAAAAGACTTTCAAATTAGAAATGAAAATTTTAAATTGTTCATGATTGTAGACAACATGATCTTATAGAAAAAAACACCTAAGAATCTGTTGAAATGGCTAGATCTAATAGATAAATAGAGATGGCTGCAGGCTTGAAGGTCAACACGAATTAATGAAAAAGTTTGAAAATCCCATTCACAATAACTATAAAAATAAAATAATTAAGGATAACGCTGACTGAAGAGATGTAATATCAGAAACTATATATCATACTATATGTAAGAACTGAAAACTCTCAAACATGAATGAAAGAAATTGCAGTAAATAAACAGATTGTTTGTTGCTCAACACTTGGAAGAGCCAAGATTACTAAACTGTCCATACTAACCAAAGTAATGTACATATTCAATATAACCCCAATTAAAATGCCAAATGTGCTTTCCATAAAAAAATAGAAAAAAGAAAACCAAAATTGTTTTAAACCACAAAATGCCCTAAATAGTCAAACACTGTTTAACAAAATTGTAGACATTACTCTTACCTGATTTCAAAATATACTACAAAGTAACATAGAGCAAGACAGCATGGTACTGGTATAAAACATAGAACAAATTTTAAACAATATAAAAAGCTTAGAAATAAACCCACACCTCTATAGCCAAATGCTTTTTATTTAACTTCTGCTTATGCAAAATAGTGGGTTTCATTCTGATATTTCCACACACATATGTCATTTGCTCATATTCACCCTCATTTTCCTTGTCTGTTCCCCCATCTCCTGTTAGGTCCTTTCCTTCATGAAACGACCTCTCCTCTGTTTCCATGTCATAGATAGTATAGACTCAGATTCAGCAAAAAAACAAATGTGATATTGTCTTTCTTACCCCTATAACTCTCTTGTTCCCCATCCTTTTAGACCACTTCTTTCTCCCTTCTACTTTCATGCCATACATAAACAACATTTAGAAAACTGATGTTTGACCTTGATAACAGGAACACACGATGAGGAAAAATAATCTCATTAAGAAATAATATTGTGGCCGGGCGGTGGTGGCGCACGCCTTTAATCCCAGCACTCGGGAGGCAGAGGCAGGCGGATCTCTGTGAGTTCGAAGCCAGCCTGGGCTACCAAGTGAGTTCCAGGAAAGGCGCAAAGCTACACAGAGAAACCCTGTCTCGAAAAATTAAAAAAAAAAAAAAAAAGAAAGAATATTGTAAAGCTAGATATCTACACACAGAATAATAAAATTAGACACATCTACTATCATATAGAGAAAACAACTCAAAATGGATTAAATGCTGAAATTACTAGAAGAAAATATGATAGAATGGTCTGTGCTATTGGTCTGAGTAATGATTTTGGAGGGGGGAATATTGCCTCCAAAGAGTAGACAAAAAGACAAATAGACAAATGGAATTACTTGAAACAGAAAAGGTTCTGTTCAGCAAAGGAAGCAATTAACAGAGTAAAGATACAACCTTAGAAATGGAAGACAGAATTTGCCAACTATACATATGATTAGGGGTTAATTTCCACAATATATAATGAACTCCAACCACTCAATAGCAAGAAATCAAACAGCTGTATTAAATTGGCTAAAAGATCTGAATAGACATTTCTGAAAGGAAAACACACAAATGGCCAACAGGTATATAATAAAATGCTGAATATCACTAATCATCCGGGAAATTAAACCAGAGTAAGTTTTAATCCTGTACTTACTACAACAGTACTTTTTAAAAAAATGCTGGCAATGATGTGTGGAGTAAAGGAACTCTCATAGCCAGTTAATAGGATTATAAATCAGCATAGTATCAAGAACAACAAATATGGAGCTTTCTTGCATAATTAAAAATAGAGCTACTGTATAACCCATTTGGCTATATAAACTAATGTTTATATAGCCAAAGAAAATTAAATCAGCATGTTGAAGAGATACTCATACTCCCATGTTCATTACCATGCGATTCACAATAGCCAAGGCAGAGAATTAATTTTGGTATTTAGCAACAGATGAATAGATAAGGAAATATGTGTGTATACATATATGCATACACATGCATAAATACATACATATATCAACATGAAATAAAATTCTGTCATATGAAACAACATAGGTGAACATGGAAGATATTACATTAAATGAAATTAGCCAGGCACAAAAAAATTAGTACCACATAATGTCACTCATGTGGAAACTAAATTAGCTGTTCTTATAGGATAGTATACAATGATGGTTTCTAAAGGGTTATGTAGTTGGGAAAGAGATGTTAGTCCAAGAATATACAATGACAATTATATAAAAAAGAAAAAAATTCAGAACAGGGAAATATATATATAAACAATGAGCCTGAATAGGCAAAATGTAAATAATTATTTTTGTCAAAGGTAAGGAGGGAAAAATAGGTGGGAAGAGGGAAAAAATTTGAAATGGGGCTTAAATCTCAATAAAGCTGTTTAAAATGCTTTCCTCCACCACCCAAACTATAACACAAAAAGGGTTACATCAGAAGAACACTACAGCCTATCCACAAGATCTCTTAGTGAGAAAGTAAATGATACAGTATTAGATTATAAAAAAATGCATATACAAAGTTTCAAACATCCACATGTCCTTACCAATAGAAAGTAAATAACTGAATGACTAAATGTAGAAGCCCTTCTTGGTGAAGAATTTAAAGTAAAATATGCAGATGTCCCCTCTTACAGGAAGTGGTGCTAATCTCACCCCCACATTTAAAATTGGGTTGCATTTAGTGAGCTCACTCTAAAAAGAATACACCAAAAAAGGAAAATAATAACTTTACAATACATAAACTTAACAAATACTACCACAAGTGAAGAAGGCTAACACCACTAATATAGCTACCATGCACTTCCAATATGAAATCTCTTAACTATAGTCTAATTAACTAAGAAAGAAATCAGATAAACCCAAATCAAAGGGCAGTCAACAAACTCTTCATAACTCTTAAGTCTAGTACTCTTCATAATTGTCAGTATCATGAGGAACAAGGAAAGACAGTTACAGACATAAGGAAACTGGGAGACATAGCTAATAAATACAATATGATATCCTGGTTTGGGTTCTAAAACATGAAAACACACTAATTGGCAAAAACAAAAGGCTAGAATTTAATTAGGGATATTTTTAGTTAGGGTTTCTATTGCTGTGAAGAGACACCAGGACCACATCAGCTCTTATAAAGGAAAATATTTAATTGTGGTTGCTTGCTTACAGTTTCAGAGGTTTAGTCCATTATCATCGTGGTGGGAAGCAAGGCAGCATGCAGGCAGACATAGTGCTAGAGAAGAAGCTGGGAGTTCTTACATCTTGACTTACAGGCAACAGGAAGTGGTCTGAGACACTGGGTGTGGCTTGAACATGTATGAGACCTCAAAGCCCACCCCCACAGTGACACACTTCCTCAAAGAAGAACACACCTACTCCAACAAGGCCACACCTCCTAATAGTGCCACTCCCTTTGAGGGCCATTTTCTTTCAAACCACCATAAAATATATACCCGTGTTGGTTTCTTAGCTTTCACAAATGCACCCTGGTGATACAAAGTAATAATATTAGTCACAATTTAGTGAAGGGTATACAGGAAATATCTGTACTGTCTTTGCAACTTTCCTGTAAATCTGAACTCATCCCAAAATACAAAGTCTTTCAAAAAATTACAGAAATTTCAAGCTCAGGGTAATCTGCCCTCACATGTGTGTTCTTTGTTTTTAAAATATGTTTATATACATATTATTACAATCTTACATTTTCCATAGAAAATTAATACTCATAGGGATTCAAACTCCAGAATTGGCAGTAAGAATTGAAATTCCAGCCTTGATACAGGGGGAGGAACTTGGTCCTGCCTCAACTGAACATAACAGGTCTTGCTGATACCCATGGGAAGCCTTACCCTTTCTGAGGAGGGGATGAGGGATGGGTGGGTGGAGGAAGCCTGGGGAGGGGAGTGGGAGGAGGGATGAGAGGGAGCTCTGTGGTTAGTATGTAAAATGAATAAATATTTCTTAAAAAGAAAAAAAAAGAATTGAAATTCGTATTATGTGAAAACACTACATTTTTTACATTCTTTCTGCTATTTGCATTTCTTTCTGCTATTCCAAAATAATACTGCTGTAATATTCTTGTTATGATGGGATGCATAAAAAATCCTATTATATTGGAATTAGGCATAGAATTGCTACTGTGTAAAGTATACAGATATTTCTTACCATTTTACTACCAAATATTTTTCAGTCACTGAATATTGTCTCACAGGGTCCTTGTGAGATGAATGGGTTTTCCTGTTACCTGATTTTCTCACTGAGGTGAGGCGTGTCTAGATCAGTTGTTCTGGAGGCACTAAAAGGTTGCAAGTAGGCTACGTTTTACTAAAACATAAACATACATTCCTAGCAGTCCAGGGCCAGAACATACAAGAGCCACCCGCAGAAAACAGTGCTAGAATGGAATGTGATAAAGAACCAGCTGCCCCTAATCCTTCAGTGCTGTCAGAAAAAATGATAAAGAAAACAGAAGACAAGAGCCTAAGCAAAGGCTTGGTTTATTTGACCAATAGATTGAAATAGCTACTTTTAGATTTATGATTTATTAAACACACAGACAATGGTAGGAAGAAGACCCAAAGGTACCAGCTCAGTATGCCTGTATACTAAAAAGAATATCAAAACAAAAGGGGGCAGATCATTATATCACAAACTATGAGACACACCAGTGTTGAGAACTAACTTGAGAGTTCAGCTGAGCAGTTTATAAAGCCTGGCTGTGTGGCATGTGATATGGCCTTATGAAAGTCTTCTATAGACCTTCCATCATCTTGCATTCTGAGAGACGTTCAACTGAGACTAAGCTATAGGCAAAAGCCTTTTCTTGTACTTATACAAAATACTCGAAATTAAATAAGTTATGGTAAGAAAAATATTCAGCCTCAGACGTTTTATTATGCCCATCCCAATAAGATAAATATTTACATTCTTGAAGTAAACATATTGAGAGATGTTGTGTGTTTTGAAAATTGAATACCATAATGCAGGAGTTGCTCCATTAAAAATTATAGACATCCAGAAAGAAAAGGCATGGAGTTGGGTGGATAGGGAGTTGAGGGTGGATCTGGAAAGAGTTGGAGGAGGGGAAACTATGGTCAGAATATGTTGTATGAAAATTTTTCAGTTAAAAAAAGGAAAAAAATCACATCTAAAAATTATAGACATGGAAATAATATTAACAAACAACAACTCCAGCTAGAAATGTAGCTTATAGGTATGATTACCAGTCTTCATCCTATTCGGTCTAGACATCTATCCTGGGATTTATGGTTTTTAGTACTAAAAATCAGGAAACTGGAATATTGTTCACCCAAATAGTAAGATAAATTTATTCACTCTTAAACATCTTAGCATGGTCCTCCAAACTAACCTTTGCCAACATAATCAATTCAAGATTGTGCTTTGAGTTGTTTGTTTTGTTTTGAGACAAAATCTTCACTGTATAGTCCTGGAAATCACCATGTAGATCAGGGGGGCCTTGAACTCACAGAGATCCACCTGTCTCTACCTCCTGAGTGCTGGATTAAAGGCATGAACCACCCACCACAGCTGACAATTTTGTATCATGAAAAATTATAATACTGCACTAAACATTGATACAGATTTGCTTCTGGTAAAGTAACTTCACTTTTCACATAGATTATCACTTTGAAATCCAATCTTTTTTTTTTTTGAGCTGAGGACAGAACCCAGGGCCTTGCACTTGCTAGGCAAGCGCTCTACCACTGAGTTAAATCCCCAACACAAAATCCAATCTTATAAAAGATATTTTTCCTACAACTTAAAGATGAAGTTAAGCTGGGCATGGTGGTGCACGCCTTTAATCCCAACACTCGGAAGGCAGAAGCAGGCAGATCTCTGTGAGTTTGAGGCCAGCCTAGTCTACAAATTGAGTTCCAGGACAGCAAGGACTGTTACACAGAGAAATCCTGTATCAAAAAAAAAGATGAAGTTAAATTTGATTAGCCTGAATTCAACAAACAGAAGGTCCAGCTTTTAAGTGAGTCCTAGTCACATTTTTCAAAGATTTTATTTGAATGTGTGTGTATGCATGTGCACGCACACATATATGAGTATAGTGCCTTTGCAGGCCACAAGAGGTCATCAGATCCCTTTCACTTGGAGTTACAGTGTTTGTAAGCTGTCTGACATGAGTGCAGGAAACCAAACTCAGGTCCTTTGCAAAAATGGTATGTATTTTTGAATTGCTGAGCCATTCATTTCTCCATTCCCACGGGCCTCTGTTTTTAACCATTTGGATACATTAAAAAATAGCACTATGTATTCTTTCCCTAAATTTAAATATATTTTTGAAATTTTAATATAATTACATCATTTCCCCCTTCCCTTTCCTTCTTCCAACCCCTTCTATGTACCAACTCCCTTACTCTCCTTCAAATTCATGGCTTCTTTTTCTTTCATTGTTGTTTTATACACACATACACACACATATCCTGTTAAGTCTATATGATGTTACTTGTCTGTAAATATTTTCAGGGATGACCATTTGGTATTGCATAACCAATGCAAGTCTCCCCAACCAGAACAAGGCCAGACACCAATAGACATGCTAGTATGGATGGGGTAAGCTCTTGGAGCCTAGACAATAAACTATAAGCAACTAAGGAATGTTGAGAATGGAAGAAATAGTCCTCCCTAGGAAAAAGTGCACCACTATATTTTTAATGAGCTCCACAGGCTTGTGTTTTTAACCACGGTAAACATTTAGATTCATTAAAAAAAAAAACAATTGACTGCATCAATCATAATCCCCCAAAAATATGTGCTATCTTTTTCTTCCTTATTTTTTAAGGAATAATCGTTTATTGAGTACACTACAAGGGGCAGTAGATTGATCAATAACTGTAGTATAGCCTGAGCTAGTACTATATTTTTTTACCTACACTCGGTGCAAATTGTTAATAATTCAAAGTACAGTGTAGCATACACTAGGCCCTAGGTTTTACATATATATATATATATATATATATATATTACATAGGGTAACTAGATTAGATCCCTTAGATCCCTCCTTAGGACACTCAGGTCTACTTTGTAAATAAATCAGAGCCAGGATTGTTACGTATGTCACCTAGGCACAGCAAGAATTGAAAATTGCATACTCCCCATCTTGATCAAAGCCCTCCTTAGCAATATAATTTCTGTTATTAGTTATTCTAAAGACTTTAAAATAATGTTATGTAAACAAAAGTATCTGACAACAGCATAAGGCTAAAGATAATATATCAATGTTCAGAAATTCAGTTGTTTTATATATAGTTGTTCTGTTGTTTTAGATAGAGGTTAATCCTTATTGAAAGTTAATATTGAGTTGGTTTTTTTTAAATGCTAACCTGTGGGTAACTAACTGTATTAATGAGATGGTTGTTTATTTGTATTTTGAAACAGAGTATCACTATATTGCCCTAGCTGGCCTAAAGCTTTCTAAATGGAGACCAAGTTAGTCTTGACCTCACAGAGATCCATCTGCCTTTGCCTCTTGAGTGCTGGGATTAAAGGAGTGTGTGATGTAATATTTTATTAATTCTTTGAGAATTTCACACAATATTTTTTATCATATTTACTTCTTTCTCCTCCTTGTAACTCCTCCAAGATCTACCTGTGATTTCTTACATTCTTCTTTAAAAAAATGAAGTCCAATTTGTATACCTATTCATGGGTGTAGGGCCATCATCTGGAGTTTGGTCAACCTACTAGGGGTCACACCCTTAAAGAAAATAGACTCTACCTCCCCCAGAGGCCATTAACCATCAATAGCCCTTCAGTTATGAGGGGATGCTCCCTCCCCTCCCCATGCTAGCATCTTGATTGGCTTGATCTTATACAGGTCTCATGCAGATCACCTCCGCTGCTGTGAGTTCCTGAGCACAACAAACACACTATTTCACTCCAGTCCTCCCTTGCCTCTGGCTCTTAAAATCTTTCTGTCTCCTTTTCGGTGATGGTCCTGAGCCTTGGAAGGGGGTAATATAGATGCCCCATTTGTGGATGAGCACTCCATTGACACTTATACTCTGCCCTTAGTTTTTATCACTGTGACAAAACACTGGAGAAAAACAACTCAAAGGAGGAGACATTTATTTCGGCTCATGTTTTCAGTAGTTTTAGTCCATTATCAGATGGCTCCATTTCTTTTAGACTTGAGGCAAGGCAAGTCATGATAGTGAGTGCTTGTAGTCCTTATGGATGGCCAGAGATGGAGAGAAAAAAAGAGCCAAGGATGTATGTAGTGACATATTCCTCTAACTAGGTCACATTTCCTAATGGTGCAAACATCTGTGAACTCATAAATGGACCCACCATCACCCCAAGTTAAAGAAATGTTCTCTTAATGTTATTCAAGGATGCTTTTCTCTTTCTACACTCACATGATCAATATGATTAGTCCCCATAGCAGTCACTTCATTACTTTTTGTAATCTTCCCATGTCTTGCATCTACTAATTCTCTGATGTTATCCCTGTGTGCCTCAGTAATTCTGTTCCTCTAGAGAACCCTGCCTAATACACAGTGCAGGATCTGAGAGGAGCTGGGGAGAGAACAGAATATGATCAAAATATATTATGTTAAATTATCAAAGAATAAATAAAAACATTAAAATATATTTATATACATATAAATGGCATATATGCATATAGTTTGATTTAGGAAGAAAATTTATCTATACTATCAACTTTAGGAAAATATCCCAGTTTCTTGTATGGAGTTGGTATTGTATAAAAGTAAGTAGCCATTTTGGTTTAGAAATGTTAAGCTTATTTTCCCATTTATATAAGAATAATACACTGTAATAAATATATAAGGTTTTATCTGCATTCTTTTTGTATAAGAACTAGTAAGTATTCATCAAATGATGCTATAAGTGCTACCTATATGTTTATTCCAGCACTACTCACAATAGCTAAGAAAATGGCATTAATCTAGGTGTTTGGATGAATGAGTAATGAAAAATGTGATCATATAGACATAGATATATTAGCCATAAGAGAATGAAATTCGGATATTTTCAGCCAAATGGAACTGGAAAACATTAAGTTTTATTAAACAAATCAGAAACAAGAAGACAAGTATTCTACTGTAGAATGGTCCTCAGTAGAGGTTAGGAAGGTAAGCAGATGGTTGATAAACACCAGATTTGATAAGTGTACATTATATGAATGTGTCAAATATTACATAGAACCCCTATTAATGTGTGTTGATAAAAATATTTTAAAAAATTAGAAGTATCACCTACTTGTTCATCACTTGTGTCTGATGTTTGCAAATTTCAATGACCATTTTCCACATGGGTAGATATGGCAGGGAAAACTAGAGGAAGAATTCATTCTCTTGAAAATAGTCGGGACCTTTTTACTCTGCCTAACTTCATAATTTAACATTCAATTTAAATGCATGTCCCCTATTGGGTCACAAACCAAACTGTTTCTATTGAGTGTATGTTCCACTGATGGATATGTCATGGTCATCCTCAAGGTTTGATTTTCTCCTTTAAGAGTTTACCTAGGAGCTGGAGAGATGGGTCAGTGGTTAAGACTTTTGTTGCTCTTATAAAGCATCCATGTCAGGTAGCCTGCAACTGCCTTTAACTTCAGCTCCAGGGAAGCCAATATCCTCTTCTGGTCTCAGGGTGCACTGAACTCAGGTGCACACATACTATATACACAATTTTTAAAAAGTGTCTACCCTGTCTTTAAGTTCTACTTAGGATGATACACACTATTAAAAGATGAAAACATATCTGTGGTCCTTCTTTCTATTGAACAGCTTTTGCTATAAAGGCAGTGCCAGTGTCTGACCTTATGTTTAGAACAATTTTATACATTTGCTAAGCATATGGAGATGGCAGCAATGTACCATTTATAGTTATCTATACAAGTCAGTGTAGAAGCTAGTAGTATCTTCAAGAGGCAGGGAGGCTGGGGGTGTGGCTCCGTATGGCTAAGCATTTGAGGCCCTGGGTTCCAACTCCAGCACCACAAAACCAAAGAGTAGGCTGTGAATAGCTACCCCGTTTTCCATAACTGGCTAGGTCTTGTACCTTTGAATATGTGTTCTCACTCTCCCTTTCTCACCTGGCTATGTGCTGTTAGTGTAGATGTATTTGCCAGACTTTCAGGCTTTGTGTTCTGGAATCACTACATCTTGGTTTGGGGGCCCAGTTCTGAATTTCAGATCAATTACCATATCTTGTGTAATGCCATGTCCAGATGTCCTCTTCTGTGTAGTGCTGATTTGATTATCATGTTATTGCCCTTGATGTTCATCCTTAAAGAGTTCCTTTGTACTGGATGTTCATGTAGGTCATAACCAGAGGTTGTGGGTCTTGTGTAATTTTCTGCAGTAATGTGTGCATCCATGCAGGAGGATGCTTCATCATTTATGCTTCTTACTACCAAGCACTACACTGTCAGCCTCTGCACTTCTGCCCATGAATCAGTGAAGGTGCAACCGGGCTCACTGTCTAGGATAAAAACCATGGAAATTACACAGCTGAACAGAGGTCTCTATTTCACATACTGAGTCCACTTCCTGTAGCTTTCTGATCATGATGTAGCCAGCATCATCTCTACCTGCACACTGCCATGCTCCCCACCATGACGATAATGCACTGACCCTCTGAACTGTAAGCTGCCACCTCAATTAAATGTTTTCCTTTATAAGAGTTGCCATAGTCATGGTGTCTCTTCACAGCAATAGAAACCCTAAGACACCCACCTTTCTTTCTTGATATGTCACTTCTGCTTAATAGCAATCACTTGCTGGGCAGCCACCACTTTGTTGGTGTTCTCATTTATGACTTATGTTATGGTAGTACTATCTAAGGGTCACAATACTGGTTATTACTTTGTTAGACTCTATAGTCTTATATCTTCTAATGACAACTAGTAGTGGTCTGCTAAATGGGGTGTATATAATGTGGTCATATATGACAGGTTCTGTGTCCAGTACTCCAGGAAGCACTATAGCCTACTGGCCACAAGGTACTGTCACCATTTTAGTCACTGACACTGGGAGCTTAAATGGCTCCTTGAGGATGATGGATGCAACTTGGAAGGTAGTCTATGCAGTCTGCAGAAGCATTTTCTTAAGTATGTTTGTCTCTGCTGTCACTAGAAAAACACCCTCTCAAACCCTGAGGGACAATCCCTTTTACTAACCAGTGTTCTGTTTCTGACAAGATGCTACCTAGCCAACCAAACAGGCATTTGGAGCTGTGTCCGCTGCTGCTGCTGCTACTGCTGCAAAGCCAGATGCTGAATTGAGCCAGACAAAATGGACTTGAGACATGACAATGTCAAATTGACCTTATATTCACACCTTCCATGAAGAAGTCATGTATAACCCTCTCCTTTATTACCAAACCCTTGCTGTATTTTTATAACTTTTTATAAAATTTATTTATTTTACATCTCAACCGATTCCTCCTCTCCTCCCATCCCCTCTCTCCATCTCCGCCCACATCCACTCCTCCTCTATTTCTATTTAGAAAAGTGCAGGCCTCCCATGGATATCAAGAAAACATGGCATATCGAGTTGCAGTAAGACTAAGCACCTCTCCTTGAATTAAGGTTGGGCAAGGCAACCCAGTATAAAGAATAGGGTTCTAAGAGCCAGCCAAAGCATTAGGGACAGCTCTTGCTCCCACCGTTGGGAGTCCCACAAGTAGACCAAACTACACAACTGTCACATATAAATAGAGGACCTGACTCAGTCCCATGCAGGCTCCCTGGTTGTCAGTTCAGTCTCTGTGAGCCTCTATGATCCCAGGTTAGTTGATTCTGTGGGTTTTCTTGTGATGTCCTTGACCCCTCTGACTCCTATAATCCTTCCTTCCTCCAGCAGGATTCCCCGAGCACAGCCTAATGTTTGGCTGTGGGTCTCTGCATCTGTTTCCATCAGTTGCTGGATGAAGGCTCTCTGATGACAACTGGGCTAGGCATCAATCTATGAGTGTAGCAGAATATTGTTAGGCATCATCACATTGACATTTTTTTCCAGTCATATTTGGTTCTATCCATCCAGCCTGTGGGTTCTGGCACTCCAGGCAGTGTCAGTGGTGGGCTCACTCACATAGCATGGGTCTTAGGCTGGACCAGTCATCGGTTGGCCATTCCCATGATTTCTGCTCCACCTTTACCCCAGCACATCCCATAGTCAGGATAGACTGTAGGTCAAAGGTTATATATCTGGGTTGGTATCCTAATCCCTCCACTGGGAATCTTTCCTGGTCATAGGAGGTGGCCAGTTCAGCCTATGTATCCACTATTGCTAGGAGTCTTAGCTGGGGTCACCTTGTAGATTCCTGGGTGTTTCCCTCTAACCCCTTGCTCTTAAAAGGACTTCTGTTCTTTGTTCAGATTAGAAGTTGACCTGTGAGCCAATCCTCCAAGTTTCTCCTTATTCTCTGTCCAAAGAATAACCTTTCCTTCATTGTGACTCTCAATTTTGTTGTTGAGTCCGTTATTCTTTGAGAGAGACAACAGAATTGGGATTGGAAATTGCTGCCTGTGATAGCTCTTGCCCATGGACTGAGATGTGTCTCCCTATTACCTTACATTTTTTGGCTATCCTAACCTGTTTTACTGATACTGTGTGACTGGGCTGGGGAAGCTAGGTAGGCTCTCAATGGTGTACTTATCCGTCTAGCGCTATTATAATTGTGAATGCTCCCCATTTGGAATATCCCCAAGAAGCAAGAGAAGTATTATACATACTTAACACATTTCTTCCTGCAATTCATTTAGCAGCATTAGTTCATTTAGCAGCACTTGAACATGCATTGGCCCCAGAGGACCTACTCAAAAATTTCATCATTCCATTGTACATTCTGAGTCAGTTCCAAATCTAGTTAAAGTCATTTTCCCAGCATGCCCATGGGTTTAGCTCAATGCCAGAGTAGCTTGTTTCTCAATTTCCAAAAGAGCTGAGGTGTTGTTGTTGGATTTATTTATTTTATGTGTATGAGTGTTTTGCTCAAATGTATGTCTGTGAACCACCACATGGGTGCCTGGTGCTCCTAGAGGTCAGGGGATCAAGTCTCCTGGAACTGTAGTTAATTGTCAGTTTTGAGAAGTATGTGGCTGCTGGGAATTGAACCCGGATCGTCTGCAAGAACAAGTTTTCTTAACTGCTGAGCCTCTAGCCCCAAAGATGAGAAATTTTGATGATGTAGTTATAAAATCCCTAACAATTCCTGACTAAAGTGTCCTGATTTTGCTTTTTCTTGAAGGGGGAGGATGATCTAGGTCAAGACTGCATTGAAATCAGTAAATACTATCACAGTGTTACTATCACAGACCTCAGTGAGAGGTTCTGGTTCCTCTTAGTTCCCCATTTGTCCATAGTAAATACAAAAGCTCACCAGGGATTCTGCTTTCCATTTTTTAGCCCTTTCATGGCCTGACAATAAGACATGCTTTTTCTTTTTCTCATGGAAAAATTATCAATATATCTTTGGGACCCTCCTGTACAGTAGCCAAGTCCACAGAACCTTTAATTGGTTTCATTTTCTTCTTTATCCCAAGGTACTTTTTCCTAGTCCTGTATCCAGGCTCCCATTCTGGAAGTGTGTTTCTCCCAAGCTAAGTACTTTCTAGGGGCCATCTCAGGGGCACAAGAGATTTTATTATCCCTTCTAGCCTGGTGGTGCCAACTAAAAAACCCATTGCATCAGGCCCTGTGTGGCTGTCTTGTCCTTTTTTCTTTGTTTTTATTGTTTGTTTTTATTGTTTGTTTGTTTGAAAGAGGGTTTCTCTGTGTAGCCCTGACTGTCCTGGAACTCTCTCTGTAGCCCAGGCTGGCCTCAACCTCAGAGATCTGCCTGCCTCTGCCTCATGAGTGCTGGGATTAAAGGCGTGCACTGCCACCACCACCTGGTGAAATTTTTATTTATTTAATTCTTTCATATACTATGTCCTGACCACAGTTTTCCCTCTCCTCTCCTCCCAGGCCCTCCCCGTTCAAGGTAGTTTTAATTTGCATTTTCCTAATTTTGATGGATGATGAACACATTTTGACATATTTCTAAGCCTTTTTGAGACTGGGTTTCTTTATGTAACAACTCTGACTGTCCTGGAACTCACTCTGTAGACCACCAGGCTGGCCTCAAACTCAGAGATCCACCTGCCTCTGCCTCTCGAGTTCTGGGATTAAAGGTGTGTGGCACCACCTCCCGGTTGTCTTATCCTTTGATAGCACATGTTCTCTATTACAAACCCAAGTTGGAGCTATAATGGTGAAATGAGAGTTAGTGTACAGGTCATCACAGTAGTGGAGAAGTATCATCACTCTTTGAGGCAAGGCAAGGGCTCTACATGGAAAATGTGTTCCTCTCCAGTTTTACACTCCTGTCTCTCCAGCTACGTGGAGGCTAGTGGGCCTTGAATAGAGGTTCTTTTATGCTTCACTCTTCCCACTACTCTTCAGTCCTTCCTACAAGCTATCAGAGTTAAGAATGCACGACTGTCCCCATGAATATGTTACCACAATGATCTTGGGCTCTAGGAACTACTAGCAAATATGTTCTTTCTGCCAAGGAATGAGCCTGGAAGCCATACATAGTGGCATATGCCTGTAATTCTACTTAGGAGACTAAGGCCAAAGATTGTGAGTTTGAGGACAGGCCGGGCTACACAGCAAGATTTGACTAAAAGAAAAATATAAGTCTTGAGTACAACTTGAGTCTTTAGCAGGGGCTAGGAGTCTGCAGAGATCCCTTTTCCCACTTCCTGCAGTTCCAGGACAGAGCAGGGGTTGGGGAGACAGTCAAGGACAAGTGAGTTGTCTGTGCTGGGGGGATTGGTTGTATAAAGTGTGGATGCCTTGGGCTGTCCTGATATGATTGGCTGCTGGTCTCTGGTCTCCCTCCATCTCTCCCTCTGCAGAGCCAGAGGGCTAGGTTAGTGGAGGGAAGGGAGAGGGAAAGGCCAGCAGCACTACCATCCCTGCTGCCTCTCAGGTCCACTACCTACTCAGGCCAGGGGATCCACGGCTACCTGATGGCTGAGACCACCCTGTAGTGTTAAGTCTGAGGCCGGAAGTCCTAGGACTTCCTTGGGAAAGTACTCCATGTTATTCCCTGCTCTAGGGTACTCTGTGACTTCAGAGCTAGATCTTGCTTTTTCCTTTTTCAGAAGAAAACAGATGGAAGGACAGTAGGGAAGAGTCTCTGCCATGGCACTCTGACATCCTTTCGTATAAGCAAAGGCTTAAATTGTAGGTGTTTGAAACTGGGGCTCCATATGAAGCTCAGACTGGCCTCAAACCTATATACCACATATCTGTCTAACTTTATTTAATCTGAGTCTTGGTTGAATAGCCATCTTTCCCAAATATGAATTGATGGGAGGCCTATGAGGTGCATAAAACAAAGCCATTTCCCACGTGCTTTCCTGACTCTCCTGAGAGACTGTGCATGAAATAATTGCTTTTCTCCTGGTTCTGAAAAGGTGTGGAGTGTCTGGCATTGCCTTCTTCAGAACTGTAATGAAGAAAACTGTGTAGCTCAAGTATAAAACTGGCCCCTCAGTACTGGGATATACCGCACTTTGTGTTGTCATAATCTGACCACTTTTGTAGTGATGTCATTCTTCTTAATGTAGGAGACAAGAACTGTGAGGAATTGGCATGTTTTATTATGCTTCCATTTATTGCCCATATAAATAATAAACAGCTTGAATCTGAACTGGCTCATTGTTCTGAAGATAAACATAAATTACTGTACTCTGTCTTCAATAATGTTAGCAGTATTCTCCATAGGCCTTAGAAATACCCCCCAAACAGCCCAATCTTATACTAGTTCTTCAGCTAGCTGTCCCTCAATTCTTTTGCCTGGAACCACTCACCTCCCTGGAATGACTCCAATGCCTATCCATTGTCTCAGACTTTCCTGAGGCCTCATATGCATGCCCTGGAATTTAGTAGTAATTCTTTGCTTAACAACTCCTTATATTCTCCACATCCATACCTCTCTTTTGATTTCTTTTTGTCCCATTCTGATACATAGCTCTATTAGATATATCCCTATTTAGAATGTATTCTGCCTTTGCTGTATCTCAGCCAGTATGTTGAAGACGAAGTAAGAAAATAGCAAAGTCAATTATTGAATTCTGATTCTGGAAAGCCTTGATCCAGCAGTGAGGCATCCTCTCCCCCACAGTCAGTCACTTTTCCTTTAACATTGGATTACATTTTTTTCAGTGTAAGAAGGGGGATATAGATTTAAGCCGTATTTTAGCCCAAGAAGCCAAGAAACATTTAGATTTAGAAAAATGATAGAAAGTAGATAGAGGTAAACTATTTAAAATAATTTAATCCTTATTAATTCATAACAAAACTAGAGAGAGAGAGAGAGAGAGAGAGAGAGAGAGAGAGAGAATGTTTATGTGTCACTATGGATTCTAAAGAGAGAAACGATAAGCTTGGTAAAAACTGGGCTGAGATGTCAAGCTTATATATTGGTCTGAACATCAGAAAAGAGAATAAAATACAGTCCTTTCCCACCCCACCCCCAAGTATATAGCACAAGTATCTGGCAAGATTCCAAAATCCAGTTGCAACATACTTTACAAGAGTAAAGAATTGTGTAGGATTTCAGCAAAAAAAAAAAAAAAAAAAAAAAAAAAAAAAAAAAAAAAACCCTATTCATATTTCCTGTAGTTGAGAGCAGCACACAAACAATGGTATATTTCCTAGGAAAGGAAACTGAAGTCTATAATCAGAAAAAGAAGATACATGAGAGATTAGCACAAACAAATGACCAAAAGCCACATAAGAAAATATCTCAATGATGCCAGCATTGGCAGATAAAGAACATGGATTATTAGATCCTCAACTCCACACTTCCACTCCAGATTTTAAATATGAACAGCCGAGGGTCAACAAGTAGATACAATTAAGTGTCTGCCATCCAATGTGATAGTAAAAGAAAGGATCAGCATTAGAAAGAAAAGGAAGTACATCTTATACCTTTAACATGATGGATATGATTTTGTACTGTTAATATAGGTAAGTTTAGAAATAGTGTTGATAGAAGTAAGTTTAGAAATGGTTATAAATGGAAAAGCCCAAATATTTCTTTCTTTTTACTTTTTAAATAATATTTATTTTACATCCCAACCATAGTTTCTGCTCCCTCCTCTCCTCCCATTCCCCCCTTCCCACTTCCCTTATGCCCCCCCTCCATCCACTTCTCCTCTGTTTCTTGTCAGAATGGGGCAGGCCTTCCATGGCTATCAACAAAATATGGCATATCAAGTTATGGTAGGACTAGGCACCTCCCCATGTATTAAGGTTGAGCAAGGCAACTCAGTATGAGGAATAGGTTTCCAAGAGTCAACCAAAGCATTAGGGACATCCCCTGCTCCCACTGTTAGGAGTCTCATAAGAAGACCAAGCTACACAACTGTCAGGTGTATGTAGAGTGCCTAGGTCAGTCCCATGCAGGATCCCTAGTTGTTGGTTCAGTCACAGCGAGCTCCTACGAGCCCAGGTTAGTTGATTCTGTGGGTTTTCTTGTGATATTCTTGACCACTCTGGATCCTACAATCCTTCCTTCCTCTCTTCAGCAGGATGCCCCAAGTTCAATCTAATGTTTGGCTGTGGGTCTGCATCTATTTCCATCTGTTGCTAGATGAAGCCTCTCTGGTGATAATTTAGCTAGGCACAATCAATGAGTATGGCAGACTATCATTAGGCATCAGTACAATGACTTTTTTCTCCAGTCATGCTTGGTTGTATCCTAGGTCTCTGGGTCATCCAGCCTCTGGATCCTGGCACTCCAGGCAGTGCCAGGGGTGAAGCTCAAACATTTCTAGGTTGAATAATCACATGTGCCTGAGAGGAAGAAAAAGACTCTTCCAGCCACCTGGTGGCAGTATACTCTGTTCGGTTTTGAGGGGTGAAAGGCTTCTTTCTACTTGCCATGTTGTTTCATGGTCCTCTATAAGTGGTATGTTTCTCATATATTAACCTTTCTGACTAGAACCATCCTTGAAGAATTATGTCCATCGAATGAAAGCGAGACCCCTTTTGCTTCCCCATCTATGGTTCCACACCTTCAGCGTAGGTACAATTTCTCCCTTGTATTCTATTAAGTTAATATTGGTGTCTTAGTGTCATCCAGATCAAATATTGCTGTCACTTGGTTTTCCATATCTGCCTTCTCAAAGATAACCGGTTAGCTCATCAAGGGCATGAAGTTAAGTCCAACTAATCTTGAGGTTTCCAAATTAGAAAGCAGAGGCCAGGAAGATTTCGAAAGCTCAAGGATTGTTCAAGAACATGTTTTTATGGATATGTAAAGAAAAATCAATGTCCTTTATTAGAAAGATGTACTTATATATTTATACTTTATACATAAAGGTTAATTCAATTCTATTTCTCCTGCTAGATGTGCTCTGTTTTGATATCACAGAATATAAATGTCTACAATAAATGCATGTTTCTACTTTCTGTTCTAATGCTTGTGGTGGTTGGAATTTGGCCCTTATGTTACTATAATTCTGCCAGAAAAAAAACAGAACATGATGTCATCATTGGCAACATTCTTCATACCATTCAGTAATATGAAGCTTACACTTTGTTTAGTACAAATGTGGCTTTATATGTTTTCTTTTTTTTCCTTTGGTTTTTCAAGACAGGGTTTCTCTGTGTAGCTTTGCACCTTTCCTGGAACTCACTCCAGGCTGGCCTTGAACTCACAGAGATCAGCCTGTCTCTGCCTCTCAAGTGCTGGGATTAAAGGCGTGCGCCACCACTATATATTTGGGCTGGAGATATGGCTCAGCCGTTAAAGGCTAGGCTCACAACCAAATATATGTTTTCTTTTCATGTTAAATATTCTAATCACCCGTGAATCTAGAGACCTTTATGGGACTTGGCTATACTTATGTAGCTAGAGAACAGAGAACAAACATCAATTCCGGAGCCGATTCTCTCACTATTTCTCCAGATCTCTTCAACTACATATCTCCAATGATGGACCTTAAAGTTTTCCAAGATGTCTCATTTGGTGAAAGTCATGAGCCTTGAAGTGGTAAATGGTAGATGATATAATATAGGCTTCTCCCTTCCCAGTCTTATTAGATGGGAGCCAGTCAGTTTCAGCTGCATGTAGTGGTGGTTAGAGTGATTGTGAAGGGGGGACTCAGTAGACACAAAAGACAAGGAAAGGGGGTGTGGAGGGAAGGGAATCTTAACATATAGGTAGACTAGAGCAAGAAACATGGTGGGTGATATATCGTGAATCCTAATAAAATTTGCCTGAAGATCAGAGGACAGAACAAGCGACTCGATTAAACATAGAGGCCAGGCAGTGGTGGCACACACCTTTAATCTCAGTACTTGGGAATCACATACCTTTAATCCCAGCACTAAGAAGGAAGTGATGACTGGGCAGGGAAAGGTATATAAGCTGTGAGGAGACAGGAACTAAAGCCCTTTCCAGCTGAGAAACTTTTTTGGCAGAAGCCCTTGGGGCTGAGGACATAGAGACATTCAGTCAGAGGATTTGTGGAGTAGGTGAGGTGAGATGTGGCAGTGGCTTGTTCCTTTGTCTCTCTGATCTTTCAGCATTTACCCCAATAACTAGTTGCTGTTTTTTGTTTTTGTTTTTTTTATTAAAAGACCATTTAAAAATCATGCAACAGGTGGGTGAACAGAGATAATATACAAGACATTTCTATAAGAGGAAAGAAAGAATTTTGAAATTTTTTATCATGAAGAAATGATAAATTTTTAAGATATATTAAGTATTATAGAGTGTGTACCTATTGAAACATTAGATGATATCCTGTTAATAAGTACAGATTTTTTGTTTTTATGTATAGATTTTTATAAAGGCAGAAATAGAAACATCAAGAGGAATAATATATGAGATGGTGAGAAGTTGAATCCTGACTGTAGCTGGAAATATCTCGGTCTGGCCCAACCCTGAGATCCCACAGCCACTTATAAAATAATCACTCATAGACTTATATTAATTACAAAATGTATGGCCTATGGCTTCAGCTTCTGGCTAGCTAGCTCTTTCATCTTAAATTAACCCATTCCTACTAATCTATATGTTGCCAAGTGGCCATGGCATTACTGGTCTGCTGGCATCTTGTTGCTCCTTGGGCAGTGGCTGACATCTCTCCCAACTCTGTCCTTCTTCTCTCTGTATCTCTGCTTGGATTTCCTGACTGAATGTAAGCTTTCTTGCCATAGGCCAAAACAACTTTATTTATTATCCAATGGAAGAAACACATATTCCCAGCATACAAAAAGACATCCCACTGTACTTCCTCTTTTCTAATCAAAAAGGAAGGTTTTAACTTTAACATAGTAAAATTATATATAACAAAACAGTTATCAAGCAAGAATTATAGTTACAATATCTAGCCTATTTATATTTGGCAAAATTAAAGAAAATATTCTATCATTTATCCTATTTTTGTGAATCTAATGTTTTGTATCTAATTTACCTTTTATCATAACTAAGGAAAACTATAATTATAACTATGTAGTCTTCAACTACATCAAAGACCCCAGAAGAATATATTACCTGAGTAAACAGGAAGTGCAGTGCAAACAACTTCCACAATTCTAGAAATGACAGATTTATCTGACTGCCTGGACAGTCATCTAAATTTCCTCTGTAACATTGGGGCATCTATCTTCAGCCTACAAGCCTAGACTCTTGGTATAGCTTTCAGTGAAGCACGAAATGTTAAGAACTGTTCTGCCCATTCTGAAAAAATTCATCAGTCACTTCTCTGTGTCCTGTAGAATGTCTGGCAGTTTGTTCTGCAAAGCAGGAACCTGAAGGACCATCTTGCCTTGCAAAGTTTAGTGGTCACCTTCCTGTGGGTCCTGCATGTCCAGTTTATATAGCATCCTGTCAAGCAGTCGAGGCAAGGGCACTTTTTTGCCCAGTGGCCAACCCTTGCCACAAAGAAAGCAAACTCCATAATGAGTTTCTTCAATGCCCATCATCCTCTTTGGAGTAATTGGTACTGCCAGGAGCAGACATGTCTCACTGTCCAGAAAAGTATAAGTTCTTAAAACATTTTAAATGCCATATTCTGTAGGTCTTTGAAGTGTTTAAAGATTACTTACCTAATTGAACTATACCTCTTTATACCTAAAAAAACTTAACTAACATGACTAATTTTGATTATCATAGATGACTATTAATCTGTGTTTCTTAATTATATTTTACAATTTTAAATGAATTACATAAACATAATACCTTAAACAAGAGTAGAAATATACATACAGTATAACAATTAACCTTACATTTGTATCAATAAACTAAAATCTATAGCAATGTAAAATATTTCAAATGAGTTATTGCTTCTTAAAAGTAGATTTAATAATCTACCCTTTTATCCTATCATATCTATATCCTTCATTTCTATATCATATCCCCATTCTTTTAGAAAGAGATTGACTATGACCAATAACAATTTGTAACCAACACCCTAAACAAAGACTGCTGTGGGATGTTCTGTATGCTGTGAATATGTGTTGCTCTGATTTGTTGATAAATAAAATGCTGACTGGCCAGTAGCCAGGCAGGAAGTATAGGCAGGATAAGCAGACAAGGAGAATTCTGCAAAGAGGAAGGCTGAGTCAGGAGATGCCAGCCTGCCATGCAGGGATCAGCATTTAATGGCACATAGGTAAAACCATGGAACATGTGGCAACATACAGATTAACAGAAATGGGCTGAGTTTAAGTGTAAGAGCTAATCAGTAGTAAGCCTGAGCTAATGGCTGAGCAGTTTTAATTAATATAAGCCTCTGTGTTTCCTTGGGTCTGAGCGGCTGTGGACCGGGCAGGACACAGAATAACTTCTGGCTACAAAAGACAAATATCCATAATCCATTTTGGGGAATTTGGGTTTAGTGTTCAAGGCTACTTAATGCTGATTGGGGACACTTTTAATCTTATGGTGATCCTGAGAAAATTCAAGATAATGGTCAAGTCCTGGGAAGACCAGCTATAACTTTTATTGATAAATACCATCTTTCAAGGTTCAGGAGGGCTTGCTTGATCAAATCCGATCCATCATAACCTGGAAAAAATCCACATCCTCTTGCTTCCTGTGGAAATAAAAGCAGAGCCTCCTTTCTAAAGCAACATATCCTTAGACCCAAATTTTTTGTCTTTTCTTTTTTTATTTAAGAATTTTTTTATTCATTTTACATACAAACCACAGATCCCTGTCTCATCCCTTCTCCTGCTCCCCCCACAGCCTTCCTGCCCCCCTCGGCCCACCCCCACCCCCTCCTTGAAGAGGATAAGGCCTCCCATGGGGAGTCAGCAAAGCCTAGTACATTCAGTTAAGGCAGGAATAAGCCCCTCCCTCCTGCAGATGCCTCCCTCAGGACTGAGCAAGGCATCCCACCATAGGGAATGGGCTCCAAAAAGCCAGCTCATGCACCAGGGTTACATACTGATCCTACTGCCAGGGGCCACTTAAACAAACCAAACTACACAACTGTCTTGTGTATGCAGAGGGCCTAGTCCAGTCCCATGCATGCTCCATAGCTGTTGCTGTGGGTTTATAGTTTGTGAGTTTCCACGAGCTTCATTCAGTTGTCTCTGTAGGTTTCTCCCATCATGATCTTGACTCCCCTTGCTCATATAATCCCTCTTCCCTCTCTTCAACTGAACTCCCTTAGCTCAGCCTGGTGCTTGGCTATGGATCTCTTCATCTGCTTCTATCAGTTACTGGATGAAGGCTCTGTACTATCATAATCAAGAATATCTTTCTCCTGTGTGTATCCCATTAAGTATGTTCTTCAGTGCTTATGAAATGACTTAATTTGTGCCTTTATTGAAATGTTATTCATAGAAGGAACCCATGTATATAGGAGGTAGAAGGTTAACTGAAGGCGAAATTTATCTCTGTCATCACAGAAAGCCATTATGCTAGGATGAGGTTTTTCATCTGTGTTGCAGCTAGTTCTTTTTTTCATTTTTCTTTATTAAGAAATTTTCTACTCACTCTACATACCACCCGCAGATCCCATCTCCTCCCTCCTCCCACCCCCAGCCCTCCCTCCCAAGCCACTGTGCATCCCCACATCCCCCAAATTGAGGTCTCCCATGGGGAGTCAGCAGAGCCCAGCACACTGAGCCTAGGCAGGTCCAAGCCCCTTCCCACTGCACCAAGGCTGTGCAAGCCGTCACACCGGATACCCAGAAGCCTGCTCATGCACCAGGGACAGATCCTGATCCCCCTGCCTGGGTGCCCCCCAAACAGTTCAAGCCAAACAACCATCTTCCGTATCCAGAGGGCCTAGTCCAGTCCCATGGGGGCTCCACAGCCACTATATACCCAAATTTTGAAGTCAAGATAACTTTAAAATATCTCTATTGGTTTAGTTCACAGCCTTTACAATCACATGTCCCTCTCAAGTTAAAAATCCCAAAGACAATGCAAGCCAACTCTTTTATGACTATCTATATCCGTTCTCATGTCTCTTTCAAGCCTATATACCATTTTACACACAATGTAAACTGTTCAGAGTTTTACACACAATGTAAACTGTTCACAATGTAAACTGCTGCTGCTGTTATTACATACCACAAACAGGGAGACAAGCACAAAAACGCTGCTTTCTCAAAGAGCAAATGGGACTTCTCTGGTGGGGAATGGGGGTGGGGGCATTTTATATAGATGGGTGCTGAGTCTCTTGTGTAAGGAATGTTGGACTCATTGTGTATTTTTAAAAAAAATATAGTTGGTTGTGAGACACTGTGTGGTTGCAGGGAATTGACTCAAGAAAGATCTCTGGGAAAGGAGCCTAACCCTAACCCTCTCAAGCCACCTCCCCAGCAACTTGCTGGATCTCTGAGTTAAAAAAAAAAAAAAAAAAGAGGCCTGAATGGCATGAAGTTGCCTGGAGCCCGGGACTTACCCTTCCCCTCATAAATCAGTCCCCCAGCACTACTGTCTGTTGTTTGTTTGATCCCAAGTGATATATTTGTGTTTATGTCTATTTATTTAATTTTAACTTTTTGGTGGTTGTTGCTCTTTTTTTGAGAGACAGGGTCTAGCTGTGTCATCCTGATTCTTCTGGATGTCTCTGTCTCTCTCCGTGTGAGTGAGTGTGTGTGTGTGTGTGTGTGTGTGTGTGTGTGTGTGTGTGTGTGTGTCCCTCTGTGTCTATGTGTCTGTCTGTCTGTCTGCATACAGGAGTATAATAAGTTCCTAAGTTGAGTTCTGTCATCATGAAAGAAAAAGACAGGACACCGAGGGCACATAAAATGAGCAGAGAATCATATTTAGCCACAGTTTGCAAGACTCTTTAGTAGCTGGAAAACTGCTGGTGGGTGGGAGTGAGGTTGATCTCACTCCATCTTTTCAGCTCCTTAGGGTCTCTGGATCTATCTTCTTCTTCCTCTTTTTTTTTTTTTTTTTTTTTTTGTGTGTGTGTTGTTGTTGTTGTTGTTGTTGTTTTCCCAGGTCTGTAAATACGCATTTCTTGCCTGCAGGGAGGTGGTGGTGAATGCCTTTCATTCCAGCATTCAGGAGGCAGAGAGAAGGGCTTTGTGACCTTCTGTTTTCAGTTCTGGCCCTCTAGAGGCTAGGAAACAAAGAGAACAAAAAGGACCTTGCCTAGCATGTCACATGGTAGCTTCCATCTCGGTGAGGTCCCCGGCCAAGATGGCTGACATCATCGTGAATGCTTCCATGTTGGTGAGGTCAATAGCCAAGAAAAGAGCAGTGTACCTGAAAAGTTTAGAGCTATGACCACCACCCCACCCCAGGCATGTATGCACACACACCCAGAGAGGCACACCCAGAGACACATAAATAAACACATTTTGAAATTAAACTAAATGTAAAATGTTAAAAAGTTAACAGGAGAAGAAAATAAAAACAGACAGAGAGAAAAAATGTTGCTCCTGGAGTTTTATTTTATTTCGTTTTTTGATTTCTTGATTAATTTTTTGGGTTTTTTCAAGACAGGGTTTCTCTGTAGCTTTGGAGCCTGTCCCGGACTAGCTCTGTAGACCAGGCTGGCCTCGAACTCACAGAGATCCACCTAAGGATGTTGAGCATTTCTTTCAATGTCTTCCAGCCATTTGTGATTCTTCTTTTGAGAATTCTCTGAAGAGCTCTTCAGCCCATTTTTTTTAAATTGGATTGTTCAGTATTTTGATGTCTAGTTTCTTGAGTTCTTTATATACTGTGGAGATCAATCCTCTGTCAGATATGGTGTTGGTGAAGGTCTTTTCCCATTCTGTAGGCTGTCTTTTTGTCTTACTGATCGTGTCTTTTGCCCTGCAAGAGGTCCCGTTTATCAATTGTTGTGCTCGGTGTCTGTGCTGCTGGTGTGCCGATGCGTTCCAGAGTACTTCCTATTTGCTCTTCTATTAAGTTTAGTGTCCCTGGATTTATGGTGAGGTCTTTGACCCACTTGGACTTGAGTTTTGTGCATGATGACAGATATGGATCTGTTTGTAATCTTTTACATATTGACATCCAGTTATGAAATCTTTATTCCATCTGAATCTGTCTTATTGTGTATCTATAATCCTTTTCTGGCCAGGAGAGATTTTAAATTGCTAAGCTGCATGACTAGGATCAAATCTGTAGCTTTGGCTGCCGGCTCCACCCCATTCAGCTTACCAACATGATGGAGGTATGTTGACTGCCAGCTCTGGGAGCCATGCTCACCACCAACTCTGGGAAGCAGTGGGTCTATGTCTCCATTAGGCAGCATGTAGCCCAGAAACCTTTCTTTGTATTAGGAAAAGCTGAATCCACCACATAACGTGCTGTGTTGCTTTGAGATGCCTCTGTGTACTGTGGTGGCAATCTGCCATGCTGTAGCTCAAGCCCACATGCTGAGGCATCTCTATATCATGGCTCACATGAGAGACACAGCTAGAAAGATGCTCTTGGCTCCATTTTAGAACCCCTTTTTAAAGCCCTCTCAGGTTTTAGGTGGAAATTCTTGTCCCACATTGGAATGACAGATGTAACCAGAAATTTCTTGGTCCCACCTGGCCCTGCAGTCCCACAGTCACATAAAATACTCAGAGGTTTATATTAATTATAAACTGTATATCCTATGGCTTCAGCTTTTGGCTAGCTAGCTCTTTCATCTTAAATTAACCCATTCCTATTAATCTATATGTTGCGATGTGGCCATTGCATTATTGGTCTGCTGGCATGTTGTTGTCCTTGGGCAGCAGCTAGTTTCTCTCCCGACTCTGTCTTCTTCTCTCTATATCTCTGCTTGGATTTACTGACTGGCTGTAAGCTTTCTTGCCATATGCCAAAACAGCTTTTTCATTATCCAGTGGGAGCCACACATATTCACAGCATACAGAAAGACATCCCACAGCACTGCTTGTTGCCTCCCACATAGTGGACCGTGAAGTCGGCCATGATGCCTGATCTGGAGAAGGCAGACTGGTCGTGCAGTGTTGGGGAGAAGGTGATGCGGACACAGGTCTCTCCCCTCTGTATTCTGGTGGATGGGGGCGCGTCACCCTCACCTGTATGGGTGTTGAGGTGGGAGGGAGGCTCAGTGGAGAGAAAAGCCATGGATGGAGACAGTGACGGGGCCATGTGTGGGGAGAGTGAGAGGTGCAGTCCCCGCACTCCCAGGAGCTCCACCAGCCTAGCATGCCCTTCCAGCTGCCCCATGGCCACTCTGTCAGGAGCCTTGTGGCAGCTCCCACCCTGCCCCGCTCATCACACCCTGCTGCCAGACCCCGTCCTCCCTCAGCTCCCCGCACTGGAGGTAGAGGGTCTGTCCTTCACTCATGACCTCACCCTGCCTCACTTCCCACCCAACCCATGGCCTGTCTCTGAGGACTCGCATGTCCCCAGCTCCCCCAGGAGCCTCAGTGTCCTCCTCCAGAGGGGCAGTGTAGTGGGTGGTGAGGACAGAGACAGACACAGTGGCAGGGCTGGGCTCCTCTCCTGTCCTTCCTGCTCTGGGACAGGCCAGGCTAGCAGGGATCTCCTCTGGGACACAACCGCCTGGCTCTTCTTCTCCCTCTTCCCCCTGTCACCCAGAATCATGTGTGTGAATGAGCCCTTCAGAGTCTCGTGAAATCACTCACAACTTTTGCTTCTGGACATTTGCTGAACCGGCTGCAAGATCAACTCCTCTGGAATTTTAGTCCAAGACAAGTGTCCATTTAGAAATGTCTCGGGGCCTCCTTTTCTCCAGAAAATGGAGACCTGGGAATTCTGCTCCCCCCTCCTTCCTGCTACAGCTGTCAGGAAGCTTAGGGGCAAACCGAGCCCCCATGCTCTGAGGCGCCTGCTCACATACATTCCCTGGGCTTCCTTCCTTCCAGAAGTCTTTGTTGTTTTATTCCTATAGGATAGTTTCTATCCTTAGCTTTTAGATTTTAATAGGCGTTTCCATTTATAACTCAGGGCTTAAGAATACTTGTTCATGGTATTGCTTCTGGAAAACATGAAAAAGCAATAATTTGATCTGTTCTACCACCTGAATGAAGACCCCAAAGGTCAAAATTAATGGAACAACAGGTTTGAAGATCTCAGTTATCAGGCAGCAAAAGACAAGTATCCTCAAAAATGAGCAACAAATGAAGTATGTTCTACAGTTCAAATAATTAAGCATTTCCTTATTAACTTTCTCCCAGAATAAAGATAAATTATATACACAGAAATAAAAGGTATCAGCACCCAAATATCCGGTAATCCAAAAATAACATTGTATATGATAGATAATGAAAAGAAGTATCACTCAGTGATAACTGAACCAGAACTGACATGATACATTTAATACATAAGCACCTCCTATAATTCAGTAGCAAAACAAAGTAATACTTTAATTCTTACTGCTCTAAGAATTCGAGGGGACATTCCTTCAGAGAGGACATAGAAATGACCAGCAGATATGGGAAGAGATGCTCTAAATCACCACAGAGAAATGCAAATCAAAACCACAATGAAATATTGCCTCACCTTGGTCAGAATAGCCATTAACCAGAAACCGAAAGGCAAGCAGCATTGCTGCAGACCTTCAAAAACTGGAACCCTAGTTGCACCTTTTGTGTGGATACTAAATGGTGTGGAATCCGTCTCTCTGTTTCCTCACTGCATACAAAGTGTGCTCAGCCTCCTCACGCACCTGCTGCCACTTGTAGAGCTGCTTTCATAGCCCTGATGGCCTGTAAGCCAAAAGAACCCTTTCATCCTCTAAGTTGGTTTGGTCAAGTATTTTTTCACAGCAATGAGAAAGGTATTAATAACTATAGTAAGATATGTAACAACATAGATAAAATATTGAGAATATTGTGTTAAATAAGTCAGGGTGGGCACCACATGTGGTAGAGACCCAGGGGCAGTAGCTGAGAGTTTACATCCTGATCCCCAGCACTCTGTGTGGTGATATATTGTGTCTTAATAAAATTTGCCTGAAAATCAGAGGACAGAACAAGCCACTAGATTAAACATAGAAACCAGACAGTGGTGGCACACACCTTTAATCCCACTACTTGGGAATCACATGCCTTTAATCCCAGCACTTGAGATCTCACACCTTTAATTCCAGTGTTTGGGAAGCACACACACCATTAATCCCAGCACTAGGAAGGAAGTGATGGCTGGGCAGAGAAAGGTATATAAGGCGTGAGGAGACAGGAATTAATGTCTTTTCAGGCTGAGGAGTCCTAGAGGTAAGAGGTGGCAGTGGCTTGTTCTTCTGTCTCTCTGAACTTTTAGCAATTACCCCCATATCAGGCAACAGGTTTTCTTTTTTTTATTAAAAGACCATTTTAGAAATTCTTGTTACATCTGGGCCCAACATGGGGCACAAATTCATGAAAAAGCTGCTTGCCTGTTGCTCATGCTGGAGCTACACATGTCCAGAATCTCCACCCAGCCTGAGCCGGACTCCCTAACCTGCTGGCTAAGTGTTTGTTGCAGCTTCTCTGCAGCAAACTCCATAGGCTTTGGGGCTCCCAAACCCACAGGAGTTAACCACTTTCATATGTTGCCCTGTGCAGACCGCTGGATATTTTGCTTCTTTTCTCTCCTGATGAGTTTTGGCTTTCTGTGGGCCCCCTTCTTGGGCTTCTGCCACATCATCATCTGAATTGTCAGTCAGCAGATTTGGTAAGTCAATTGGGATATCTTAAAGGAAGAAATTATTTAAAAGAGGGATTTTTTCTCATATTAAAAAATGGGGGGGGGGGGCTGGAGAGATGGCTTAGTGGTTAAGAGCACTGACTGCTCTTCCAGAGGACCCAGGTTCAATTCCCAGCACCCACATGGCAGCTTACAACTGTCTGTAACTCCAGTTCCTGAGACCCAACACCCATGGCAAAACACCAATGAAAAATTAGAAAATAAAATTTAAAAAAAGAAAAAAATGGGAAACATTTCTACAATGGATGGAAATTGGTCTCTGATAATATGATTGACAGTCTGAAAATGGAACAATTAAATGGGAGGATAATTAATGTTGATGGGATTTATGTAATGTCAATCATAAATATTATTTTTTGATCATGTCTGTTTTTATCATTTAAAAAATTGTTTAAGCCGGGCGGAGGTGGCGCACACCTTTAATCCCAGCACTCGGGAGGCAGAGCCAGGCGGATCTCTGTGAGTTTGAGGCCAGCCTGGGCTACCAAGTGAGTTCCAGGAAAGGCACAAAGCTACACAGAGAAACCCTGTCTCGAAAAACAAAAAAAAAATTGTTTAATATTAGTGCCAAGATAAAAGTTTTAGGAAAATCTGTGAAAACAGATCATAGAGATATTCAGAACCAGACAGAAGAATCTAAGGGAGACTCAATCTCAACATTGCATTATAAAGTTACAGAGAAACAGCCTAAGGTTTTCAAACAGCCAACCTTAACTTATCCAGGAACTACCAAATGATAGATATCCTCAAGGCTGTGTATGAGCTGATTGTGTACTCCTGTGCAAATGTTATATTTGAGGAAATTCAAAGAAGCAATAATCTCATATGGCATCCACTCATCTTTTGTAAAGCAGATCTTAAACTCCTGGTCAACTTGTAATAGGGTCCAAAAGAAACCTTCGCTGATTTCTTACAAATACTGACTTCAGCAGTAAATAGAATGATACCAAATTCAGAAGCTAGACAGATAATAATTGAATCTCTGGCTTTTTAAAAGGCTAATGTAGAATGCAAAGGGGTAATTAGGCCATTAAAGGCATGATTAGCACCCTTGGAGGAATGCATCTGGGATACAATTAATATTGAATCTCACGACCATGGTGATGCTTGGATAGGAGAGGTGATTTCCAAAGGTTTGAAGAAAAATAGTAATGCCAGATGTTTCAATTGCAGTAAACAAGGTCACCTAAGAAGGTATTGTATACAGGGCATTCCTAGAAACAATATTTTTTCAAGGAATAATCCCAATAGAACACTCCTCCCTTCTGGATTATTCAGAAGTTATGGCAAAGGCAGACATTGGACTAACGAATGTAGATCAACAAGGGACAGACAAGGTAATCCCTTTCCTTTGCTGTCAGAAAATGCCCTGAGGGGTCTCTTGCCAGTCCCCATGTCAAATTCTGTTTAGTCCTTCCTGTAATCATGGAAGAAACTACTTCTCAGAGCAATTAAAAACCTAATGCCTATTGACTATACTGCTCTAGATGATAGAACAAAATAGAAGAGAGAACAAAAAAATCAGGAGAAACCATAACTCCAAATATGGTAAAGATTAGATTTGGAAGCCTCCCCAAAGTTAGGGTTAGGGAAGGGTTTTGTTTTTGACTTTCAGGAGAATAAAGTCTAAGGAATATGAAGAACACTGTACAAATGAGACATCTGAAGAAAAAGGACAAATCATCCAGAAAAAAAATTTCCCACAAAAAAGATTTTCTGCAGTGAACCATGACCATGACTAACAGTGACTTTGAAGTATCCAAAAAGATGATGCAATCCCACAAGGATGTCTCCACATGGACTATGATAGAGCCACAAAGCCAACAAACACCACACAAAGATCACCTTTGGACTACAAACTGCTCAGGACAATATCGAGATGGCTAGATGAGATGATACAGCCTCACAGACTACTCAAATCAGGACTTGACCATAATCATAAATTTTCTTTGTGTCCCCATAAATCTACCAGTACCCCCAATCAGCAGGAAGTAGCCTAGAAAGCTATACTCACATTACCAAAAAAATGGATTATGGATGTTTGTCTTTGTTTAAGGGTTGGTTAAAAATTGTTATTGGGCATAGTCAATCTCTTTCTAAAAGAAGAGAGAGAAAGGGGGATATGATATAGAAATATACTATATACAAATAATAGGATAAAAGGGTAGATTATTGAATCTGCTCTGAAAAGAAAAAAAGGATATAGATATGGTAAGTTTAAAAGGTAGATTATTGAATCTAATTTTAAAAAGCAACTACTAGTTTTAAATATTTTTGTATATTGTATACAAATTTTGTATGTTGATACAAATTTGAGATTAAATTTATTAGAACATACTGTACATATGTTTCAAATCTTGTTCAAGGTATTGTACCTATATAACTCATTTAACAATGTAATGTAAATTGCTAATCCTTGAAAAATATTATTACCAAATATTTAGGATTATAAAGAAATGCAGGTTAGTTGTTAGTCACCTATTACAATGGAACTTGTCAGGTTAGGCATATTTCAAGTTTAAACATATATATTTTATATAAACAGTCATCTTCAAACACTTCAGAGATCTACAGAATATGGCATTTAAAATGTTTTAATAACATAGGTTCTTTTTTTATAATGATACATATCTGCTTCTGGCAGCACCAATCTACTTCAGAGAAGATGATGGGCATCAAAGAAACTCCTTATAGAGTTTACTTTCTTTGTGGCAAAAGTTAGCCACTGGGCGAGAAAGTGTACTTGCCTCGACTGCTGACAGTATGCTGTCTAAATGGAGAAGCAGGACACAAAAGAAAGAACCGTCGAACTTTGCCAAGACAAGGTAAGGAGTCCCTTTAGAAAATCCTGCTTCACAGATGAGTCTGTCAAATATGCTAATCACATAGGCTGAAAACAGATGCCCCAACATTGCAGAGGAAACTTGGGTGACTGTCTAAGAAGCCAGCTGTTTATTTCATTTCTCACATTTTTTGGAAGTTGCTTGTTTGCACTTCCTGCCTTTTCAGTAAATATTATTTCCTACTCAGGTTTCTGAGGGAGTTTCAGATTAGATAGTTATAGTTATAATTTTCCTTGTTAACAAATTCAGAAAAGAATCTCACTAAAGAAGGTGTAAAGTGTATAAGTTTGAAAGACATCAAAAATAGTTTGGGGTTAGTAATATACATTAGGATAGAAAATGAATTAGGTACATTTTGGAATCACCAAAATAGGATAAATAATGGAGTATTTTCTATGAATCTGTCAACTCTGTCAACTGGACATTGTTAATGTAATTCTTGACTGTATATATTGTATATACTTATTTAATAGTTTTACTTATATTAGTTATAATCTTCTTTTATTATTTTAGACAAAAGGGGGAAATGTGGTGATATATTGTGTGCCCCAATAAAATTTGCCTAAAGAACAAGCCACTAGATTAAACACAGAAGCCAGGCAGTGGTGGCACACACCTTTAATCCCACTACTTGGGAATCACATGCCTTTAATCCCAGTAGTTGAGAAGCACATACACCATTAATCCCAGCACTAGGAAGGAAGTGATGGCTGGGCAGAGAAAGGTATATAAGGCGTGAGGAGACAGGAACTAATGTTTTTTCAGGCTGAGGAGTCCTAGAGGTAAGAGGTGGCAGTGGCTTGTTCTTTTGTCTCTCTGATCTTTCAGCAATTACCCCCATATCAGGCAACAGGTTTTTTATTAAAAGACCATTTTAGAAATTTGTGTTACAACTCCCCTTCTATACCACCCTTCATTTGGGTTATCTAAGTACATACATCATCTCAGCAAGTCTCCCTCCTTCTGGGACTCTCCTTATACCAGTCCCATTTTCTATCAGGGATCCTATAGCCACCACACATGTTGTAGACCCAGGTAAGCTACCCAGCACTCTCCTGCACTGCCACCCTCCATTCAGGTTGCCAATTTTCTTGACTGCTATTCAGGGATGCATACCTCTGTAACCAGAGATTCTCTGTCCTGCCCTGTCCCATAGCCACTTCCAAATAATCACTCAGAGGTTTATATTAATTATAAATGCTTGGCTGATGGCTTAAGCTTATTACTAACTAGCTCTTACACTTAAATTAACCCGTAATTCTTATCTATGTTTAGCCATGTGGCTTGATAACTTTTCTAAGTACAACATTCTCATCTTGCTTCCTCTGCATCTGACTAATCATTACTGACTCTGCCCTTCCTCTTCCCAGCATTCTTAGTTTGGTCGCTCTACCTATACTTCCTGCCTGGCCCATGAGTGTTTTATTAAACCAATTTAAGTGACAAATCTTTCCAGTATACAACAATATTATTCCACAGCACACCTCCTCTAGGTTCTTCCTCCAAGGCTCACCTCATCCCAGCCTAATCTCCACTGTGGACCCTCCAGCCATCACACATGACCCAGAGTCCTACAGCCCTGCTAGTTGCCCAACTGGGATTTTCCAGTTGCCTTGTCCATCTTTGAGACCCAGAACCAGTCCACAATGCCAGGAGAAACTTGTTCCAGGGCTTCTTGACCAAATTGCTGATGACATCAGGCTGTAGCAGAGAAACAGAAAATCAGGATACATCTCCAAATACTAGACAGAGGAAGTCAAAATTTCAACCAGACTATGAATTAGTCTCATTATGAACATTGTAAACACCTCTGCTGAAAGAGGAAAGGAGACTTTAACAGACAGGGAAAAAATTCAAGCAACAAAGTAACTTGAAATACACAAATTCCAATACAGAAGTAAACACAAAAAACAGATACATCACCTTCCAAAAATGCAAATCCCATAGTAACAACCTCTAATGTAAATGAATTCAACATAACTATAGTCAAACAAAGAAGACAAAAAGATGAATGAAATAAGGAAGTCAATCCAAGATTGATCCCAGCACAATGATTTCAGTTAACTCTCTCTCAACAATAGATAGGTCATCCAGCAATATACAAAGACACCCTAGAATTAAAAATCCTCACAAATCACGTGTACTTAACAGTTATCTACAGAACTTTTCACCCAAGTATTGAAGAATGCAATGCTTCTCACTAGCCCATGGATCTTTCTCCAAAATAGACCACATATTAGAACAAAAAGCAACAAATATAGGAAAATTATAATCACATCCTGCATTCTAACTGATCACAATTGAATAAAGCTTAATTTCAACAGCAACAGAATCTATAGAAAGTATACAAACTCATGCAAACTAAACAACACACTACTGGATAATAATTGAATCAATAATAAAATCAAGAATTTTATTAAGAATCGAAAGAAAATGAAAATACAATATACCAAAATCACAATAAAAACACTGCTGTAAACTTTCTCATATGACTGAGTGCCTGCTTCAAAATGATTTAAGGATCTCAAATAAATAAATCAATGACACACCTGAGGCCTTGGAAAAATAAGAGAAAACAACACTCCCCAAAGTAGATAGGAGCAAATAATAAAAATAAAGGTTGAAATTAATGAAACAGAAATGAAAAAATATAAGAAAAACTCAATGGAATAGAGTTTGTTCTTTGAAAAGATTAACAAGCTTCTCAAATATTTAACCAAATTAGCCATAAGAAAGAGGAAATTGATCCAAATTTATAACATTAAAGACAAAAAGTGAGGTATTACAACAGACACTAAAGAAATTCAAAGAATCATAAGGACATACTTTAAAATCCATACTCCACCAAACCAAACTTGGAAAAATAAAAGAAATGTATAAACCTCTAGACTTATATGGACAATCAAAGCTAAATCAAGATGAAATAAATAATTTGAATAGGTCTGTGTCATCCAATGAAATAGAAGCAGCAATTTAAAATCTTCTAACCAAAAAAAGGGCACAGGGCCAGATAGATCCAGCACAGAATTCTACCAGACCTTCAGAGAACTAACACAAATACTCCTCAAATTATTTCACAAAATAGAAAAAAATATGACATTTCTAAATTATTTTTATGAAGCTAGTATCACCCTGATATAAAAACAAGACAAAGACCCAACCAAAAAAAGAAAATTATTGGTCAATATCTGTGATAAACATAAATGAAAAAGTTCTTAATAAAATACTTGCAAACACAATTCAAGAACACATGAAAAAAATAATTCATCATTATTGTCTTAGTTACTGTTCTCTTGCTGTGAAGAGACACCAAAGCAAATTATAAAAGAAAGCATTTAATTGGGGCCTTGCTTACAGTTTCAAAGAGTTAATCCATCATGGAGGGGAGCATGGCCGTAGAAAGACATGGCACTGGAACAGTGGTCAAGAACATACATCCTGATCCTCAAACTCAAGTATGAGAGAAAGACTGGGGCTGACCTGGGCTTTTGAATCCTCAAAGCCCACCCCCATTGACACACTTCCTCTAACAAGGCCATGCATACTCTAATGGGGCCACACTTCCTAATCCTTCCCAAACAGTTCCATTAACTGGGAGCCAATCATTCAAACATATGAGCCTATGGGGGACATTCTCATTCAAACTACCACAATGATCAAGTCAGCTTCATCCCAGAGATGCAGGGGTGATTCAACATATATAAATCCACAAGGGTAATCCACCACATGAATAGAGTCACAGACAGAAACCATATGGTCAGCTCATTAGAACAGAAAAGGTCTGTGACAAAAGTCTAACTTCCCTTAGTGATAAAATTCCTATAGAATCTAGGAACACAGGGGATATATCTCCACATAATAAAGGCAATCTACAGCAAGACTACAGCCAACATCTCGTTAAATGGAGAAAAACTCAAAAAGTATTTCCACTAAAAGCAGGAACAACACAAGGGTTTCCATCTATTATTTCCATCCACTATTTCCCTTTGAAAACTTAGAGCAATAAAACAAGAGAAAGAGATAAAGGGGATACAGATATGAAAGGGAAAAGTCAAAGTATTCTCATTTGCATATTTGATTCTGTACAAGAAAGACCTTAAAGAGTCCAGAAATCTCCTACACCAGTAAACACATTTAGAGAATTAGTAGGATACAAAATGAACACACATTAATCAGTAGCCTTCTTAAACACAAAAGATAAGCATACTGTGAAAGAAAGGCAAACAATTTCATTCACAATAGCTCCCCCTGAAAAGTCTTCCAATAAGTCAAGGAAGTCAAAGACTTTTGAAATGAAAACTTTACAACTCTGAAGAAGAAATAGAGGAAGATACCAAAAGACAGAAGACCTCCCATGATCATGGATTATCAGAATTATATTGTGAAAATGGCCATATTAAAGCAGTCTACAGATTCAATGAAATCCTCATCAAAAGTCCAATGAAATTGAAAAAAATATTAAATTTTATATAGAAACACAAAAGACTCATTGGCACAGGAAAGGACTTTCTGAACAGGACACCAAGAACACAGGCATTAAGACCAATAATTAATAAATAGGCTCTGAAAAAGCTGAAAAGCTTCTACATTGCAAAGAATACTATCATTTGAGTGAAGAAACAGTCTACAGAATGGGAAAAATATTTGCCAGATACACATCCAATAAAGAGTTAGTACCTAGAATATACAAAGAACTGAAAAACAGCTAGGGCATGAAACTAACAGAGTTCTCAAAAGATGAAATAAAAAAGTTATACCATTTTTCTAAAAATCACATTTATTAATTCAGTTATTGTGTGTGTATCCATGTGTGTGCCAAGACATAGTGTGTGGTGGTCATAAAGTTAATTTAAAAAAACAGCCAAGAAACATATTAAGACTATTCAATTCCCCCAGCTATCAAGAAACTGCAAATTAAAACTACTTTGAGATTTCATCTAACATAAATCACAATGGCTAAGTCCAAAAAAATGATGGCAAATGTTGGCATGGATGTGGGGAAAGAAACTTATTTGCTGCTGCTAGAGGGAGTGCAAACTGGTACAACCACTGTGGAAATCAGTATGACAGTTCCACTATAAGCTAGAAATAGGCCGGGTGGTGGTGGCGGCGGCGCACACCTTCAATCCCAGCACTCAGGAGGCAGAGGCAGGCAGATCTCTGTGAGTTCAGCCTGGTCTACAAAGCGAGTTCCAGGACAGGCTCCAAAACTACACAGAGAAACCCTGTTTGGAAAAACCAAAAAAAAAAAAGAAAGAAAAAGCTCTACCACATGATCCACCAATCAGTCTTGGGTATATACCCAAAGGACTCTCTGTCCTACTATAGAGGTACCTGTCCATTCATGTTCATTTCTGCTCTATTCACAATGGCTAGGAAATAGAAATAGTGTACATGTCCATCAACTGGTGAATGGATGATGAAAATATAGTACAATTGCTCATGCCTAGCACTGCAACAGAACACGAGCTGTAGCTTTCCCTCACCACTGCCCATATCTCGTGTAGTTGCCACAAACCATCCCCTCCTAACCTCCCTCCCCCCCCTTGTTGCTGTCTTCCAGACTTCAATTCCAGCAGGTGCCTCCTGATAACCAAGTGCCACTTAGGGCAGCTAGAATCCTGAAGGCAGACCCACACATCTCCTAACTACTGCTGAGATCCAGTCCCCCCAGTATCAGCCCCAACTCTGTAACATGAAACCTGCTGTTGTCTTCCTTTCCTCTCTGACCCATCCCCAACTGATCATAAAGACCTTATCCTCCAATATTCCTTCCCCCAACTCATCCAGTATCCCAGCCTCCAACACCAGCAGGCATTCCCTGGGAACACACCATCTGAACAGGCCGGGAAAACAGGTAATACACAGAGCCATCACACTCTGAAAATACAGAGAGGACACAGAAACAAAGAGGAAAAAATACCCACTCAATAAAGACAAAACCAGACGTCAGCATCTAGAATTGCAGTCTTCCTAAATCCAGATGCCTATATGCCAGCACAAAAACATAATCAATAACAACCAGAACAATATGTCTCCACTAGAGCCAGCTGTCCTTCCACAACAGGCCCTGACTATTCAAACATAACTGATGCACAAGAATAAGGCCTTAAAAAACCTTTATGAATATAAGAGAAGCCTTTAAAGAGGAAATCAATAAATCCCTAAAGAAACCCAGGAAAATACAAACAATGTAAGGCAATAAATAAGTACTTAATTAAATAAACAAACAACTAAATAAATAAATAAATAAATAAATAAATAAATAAATAAATCTGTTTGAGACCTGAAATTGGAAATAGAACCAATAAAGAAAACAAACTGAGGGAATTCTGGAAATGAAACATTTAGAAATTCCAACAAGAACAACAGATATAAGCTTCACCAACAGAATACAAAAGATAAAAGAATCTCAGGCACTAAAGATACTATAGAAGAAATGGATAAGTCAATCAAAGAAATGTTAAATTTTTAAAAAAAAACTCCTGACACAAAACATCCAGGAAATCTGGGACACTATGAAAACACCAAACCTAAGAATAATAGGAATAGAGGGAAGAGAAGAAACCCAGGTCAAAGGCCCAGAAAATGCTTTCAACAAAATCACAGAAGAAATATTTCATAATCTAAAGAAGGAGATGCCTGTAAAGGTACAAAAAAAACATACAGAAGCCCAAAAATATTGGACCAGAAAGAAAGCCCCTTGCCACATTATAATCAAAACACTAAACATACAGAACAAAGACAGAATATTAAAAGCTTAAAGGGAAAAAGGCCAAATAACATATAAAGGCAGACCTATTGGAATTATACCTAATTTCTCAATGAAGACTCTAAAAGCCAGAAGGACCTAGACAGATGTGCTGCTGACTCTAATAGACCACAGATGCCCACCCAGACTACTATACCCAGCAAAACTTTAATCACCATAGAGAAAACAAGACATTACACAATAAAGTCAAATTTAAACAATATATCTCTACAAATCTAGCCCTCTAGAAGGTACAAAAAAGGAAAACTCCAACCTAAGGAGGCTAACTACTGTTGTAGAATATTATTTTAAGATGTGTTACATTTGTTTATGCTGTGGAACATTTGTTTAATGATGCACAGATGTGCTGCACTCTTATGTTGCATTTGTTTAACTCTGTGAAGCTGTGTTACTTTGCCTTTCTAAAACATCTGATTGGTCTAATCATAAGTGGATACTAGATATAAAGCAAAGGATAACCAGACTGCAATCCACAGCTCCAGGGAGGCTAGATAGTAAGGAGGACCCTAGGAAGGGTCCATGGATTGCCCAGTGATTGATAAATGGATGAGATCTACATGAGCAAACTGGGGGTGAGGGGAGGTAGTGGAGGGCAAGGGACAGGGGATGAGAGCTTAGGAGAGTGGGAGGTTCTAGCTAGAATGGGAACAGAGTGGGATAGCAAGAAAAGTGATACCATGATAAATGAAGACACCATGGGAATAGGGAGTAGCAGAGTGCTAGGGAGGTTCCCAGGAATCTACAAGGATGATTCGACCATAGACTACTGGCAATAGTCGAGAGAGTGCCTGAGCTGGCCTACTGTGGTGATTGGGTGGCTGAATACCCTGTCATCATAGAACCTTCTTCATCCAGTGACTGATGGAAGCAGATGTAGAGATCCACAGCCACATCCCAGGCGGAGCTCCAGGAGTCCAATTGATGAAAAAGAGGAGGGATTCTATGAGCAAGGGACATTGAGATCATGATGGAAAAAATACAGAGACAACTAGTCAAACTAGTGGAAACACATGAACTGTGGACCAGTAACTGAGGAGCTCCCATGGTACTGGACTAGGCCCTCTGGATAAGCAAGACAATTGTTTAGCTTGAACTGTATAGGGGGCCCCCAGGCAGTGGAACTGAGACCTGCCCTAGTGCATGAGCCAGCATTTTGGAGCCTAGTGCCTATGGTGAGACACTTTGCACAGCCTTGGTGCAGGGAGGAGGGGCTTGGACCTGCCTCAACTGAACCAGGCTCTGCTGACTCCTCATGGGAGACCTTGCCTTGGAGGAGGTGAGAATGGGGGGTGGGTTGGTGGGGGAAGACTGGGGGATGGGAGGAGGGAGGACGGGGAATCTGTGGTTAGTATATAAAACGAATAGAAATTCTCTTAATTAAAAAAAAGAAAAAAGATAATAGCCTTTTTTTAAAAAAAAGAGCTAAACAAAGGATAGGCAGGGTTGGCAGGCAGAGAGAATAAATAGGAGGAGAAATCTGGGAGAAAAAGTTCAAGGAATAAGAAAAGGAGGAGAGGAGGTTGTGAGGGTCCAGCCACCCAACTACACAGCAAACCATGGAGTAAGAAGTAAAGAAAATACAGAAATAGAGAAAGATAAAAGCCCAGAGACAAAAGATAGATGGGATAATTTAAGTTAAGAAAAGCTGGCTAGAAACAAGCCAAGCTAAGGCCAGGCATTTATAAGCAATAATAAGTCTTTATGTATTTATTTAGGAGCTGGGTGGTGGGCCCCCAAAGAGTAAGAGGCAAAAGAATAAAGAGTAAAAACAACCAACAAACTACACCCATGAAAACACAGTAAATAAATAATTGAACACCAGCAAAATCGAAAGAAATGAAATGCCATGCGCACATGTGTGTACACACACACATACACACACACCACCACCACCACCACCACCACAACCACAACCACTAACACCACTACTAACAACAAAATACCAGGAATCAACAATCATTGGTCATTGATATCTCTCAATATCAATTATCTCAATTGCCCAATACAAAGACACAGAGTAATAGAATGGACGCAAAAACAGGAACCATCCTTCTGTTGCATGCAAGAAACATGCACACTTCAATATCAGGGATAGACACTACCTCAGGGAAAAGGGTTGTAAAAGATATTCCAAACTGGTAGACCTAATAAGCAAGCTGTTGTAACCATTTTAATATCTAACAAAACAGACTTCAAACCAAAACTAATCAAAAGAGATAGGGTAGAACACTACATATGCATCAAAGACAAAAATCCACCAAATGGACATTGCGATATTCTTAACATTGATGCCCCAAACACAAGTTCATAAAAGAAACACTACTACAGCTGAAAGCATGTATTGACCTTTACACATTGATAGTGGGAGACATCAGTATCATGCAGACAAAAACTAAACAGAGAAATACTGGGCCTAACAGATGTTATAAACCAAATGGACCTAACACATATTTATAGAACATTCAACCCAAACACAAATGAATATACCCTCTTCTCAGCAACTCATGGAACTTTCTACAAAATCGAACATATATTCAGACACAACTCAAAGCATCACCACTAAAATCAGGAACAAGACAAGTTTGTCCACTCTCTGCTGTGGAATAACCTTCTTGTACACTGTAAAGATTTGTTACTCAAATTGATTTAATAAAGCACTTATTGGCTAGTAGCCAGGCAGAAAGTATAGGCAAAGCAACCAAAGAATGCTGAGGAGAGGAAGGGCAGAATCATTAGTCAGATGCAGAGGAAGCAAGATGAGATGTTGTACTGAGAAAAGGTACCAAACCACATGACTAAATATAGATAAGAATTATGGATAATTTAAGTGTAAGAGATAGTTAGTAATAAGCCTGAGCTACTGGTCAAGCATTTATAATTAATATAAGCCTCTGTGTGGTAATTTGGAAGTGGCTGCTGGGTATTTGGGAGTTGCTGGCAGGACAGAAACTTCTGCTTACAACTCTCTTTCCATGACTGTATGATGTTCAGCCCTAAATAAGACATCTATACCACACCTTCTTCCCCTGACTCATGAATCACTGAAGAAGGGGCAGTAGAAAGATTTTTAAGAGACACTGGGGGTGAATGGATATAAGGAAACGGTGTTTTTCAACACAGTATATTAGTTACACATATTAACTCACAGTGGTTGTGACAGCATACACAAGACCTGAGTAAACTCAAACCAGACAAAATCCCAGGGTGGAAAGGGGAGGTAGGAATGAAGTCCCACCCTTTTCCAAGGAGATGTTGGCAATTGACAGCTACTGAGAGAGCGAGAGTCAGTTTTCTTAAAAAGATGAGGCTTTATGGGTCAGTCACCCTTCAGTGAAGGCCACACATCTAAGAGTATAAAGACAGCACAAATTGGACTTCATGGGATTTCCAAATAAGGACACAATTGGGTGTGTTAAGAAGGGAGGATGAATCTGGGACAAGTTGGGAGAGCGGTGAATATGATCAAAATACATTATATGAAATTCTCAAAGAACTAATAAAAATTAGATAAATTAAAAAATAAATGACAGGAAAGAATAGCAGTTACAGAAAGGCAGATACCTCATATTTTCATGTATAGGTGATATCTGAAACAAATTTATAGAAACAAAGAGTAGAATAGTGGTTGCTGGATTATGGAGAATAAAAAAAGGAACTGGCAACCAATGAGTACAAAGTTTGTTAATCAAAGATAATTAAATTCTAGACCTAAGGTCACCAACATTACACTTGAAATTTTGTTGTGGCAGTAGATCTCATGTTATGTTTATTCACTATGATACAATAAATTTTTTTTAATAATGGTACAGAGTTTGGGATATAGCTTATTGGTAGAGCTTGCCTAGCATTGGTCCTATATTAAATCCCCAGAGGCACAAAACACACAAACAAATAAACAAAAGCCCTTAAAAGGTAATGGAACAAATGAATACAAATAAAAGAGTATTGATATCTATTTCACACCATGTATTGTATAAATACTAACTCAAAGTAGATCATAGACATACATATAAGACCTAAAAATTATATAACTTCAGAAGAAAATTATCTTAGTTGTATTTCTTTCTTTTTTCTTTTTGGTTTTTCAAGACAAGGTTTCTCTGTAGCTTTGGAGCCTGTCCTGGAACTTGCTCTGTTGTAGACCAGGCTGGCCTTGAACTCACAGAGATCTGTCTGCCTCTGCCTCCCAAGTGCTGGGATTAAAGGTGTGGGCCACCACTGCCTGGCTTATTTGTATATCTTTTTCTATGGTAGAACACCATGACCATGGTAGGGGGGGTATCATCTCACAACTTGTACTCCATCATCCAGGGAAGTCAAGGCAGGAACTCAAAGCAGGAACCTAGAGGCAGGGACTGATGCAGAGGCCACAGAGGAGTGCTGCTTACTGGTTGGCTCTCCATGACTTGCTCAGCCTGCTTTCTTATAGAACCCAGGACCACCAGCCCAGGGATGGCACCACCCACAATGGGCTGAGCACTCCCCTATGAATCACTAATTAAGAAAATGCCCTACAGTCTTGCCTACAGCCTGATCTTATGGAGGCATTTTCTCAATTGAGGTTCTCTCCTCTCAGATGACTTTAGCTTGTGTCAAGTTAGCATAAAACTAATTACATTATTTCCCCCTTTGCTCCTTTCATATCCTCCCATATACCCCTCCCCCTCCTTGCTCTCTCTCTCAAATTCATGGCCTCATTTTTCTTTTATTATTGTCACATACACATCTACTGTTGTGTTCAGCTGATGTCTAGGCTGTCATGTTGGGGAGACTTTATGGGTGTAGCTTCTGACATTTCTAGGAGACACAGTCTCACAGTGAAGTACCTTATCCTCTTGCCCTTAAAATCTTTCTGATCCCTCTTTCACAGTGATCCCTGAGCAGTAGATGCGTGACTCCACAACTCTGTATTTAGATTTATTTATTTATTGTTTGTTTTGTTTTGTTTTTTAATTTTATAATTTGATTTAATTTTACTTATCAGTCACGGATTCCCCTGTCCTCCCTCCTCCTGCCCTCCCCCCACCCCACCCTCCATTCCCATATCCTCCAGGGCAAGGACTCCCCTGGGGATTCAGCTCAGCCTGGTAGACTCAGTCCAGGCAGTTCCAGTCCCCTCCTCCCAGGCTGAGCAAAGTGTCTCCACATAGGCCCTAGGCTCTAAACAGCCAGCTCATGCACCAAGGACAGGTCCCGGTCCCACTGCCTGGGTGCCTCCCCAAACAGTTCAAGCCAATCAACTGTCTCACTTATCCAGAGGTCCTGATCCAGTTGGGCGTTCCTCAGCCATTGGTTCATAGTTCATGTGTTTCCACTAGTTTGGCTATTTGTCCCTGTGCTTTTTCCAATCATGGTCTCAACAATTCTTGCTCATACAATCCCTCCTCTTTCTTGCTGATTGGATTCCTGGAGCTCCACCTGGGGCCTGGCCGTAGATCTTTTCATCTGCTTCCATCAGTCATTGGATGAGATTTCTAGCATGACAGTTAGGGTGTTTGGCCATCCTATCACCAGAGTAGGTCAGTTCGGGCTTTCTCTCGACCATTGCCAGTAGTCTATTGTGGAGGTATCTTTGTGGATTTCTGGGGACCTCTCTAGCACTCTGCTTCTTCCTATTCCCCCAGGGTCTTCATTTATAATGGTCTCTTTTTTCTTTTTCTCCCTCTCTGTTCTTGATCCAGCTGGGATCTCCCGCTCCCTAAGCTCTTTTTCCCTCGACCCTTGACCTTCATTACCCCCACTCACGCCCAGGTTGTTCATGTAGATCTCATACATTTCTCTGTCATTGGGCAATCCCTGTGTCTTTCTTAGGGTCCTGTTTTCTAGGTAGCCTCCCTGGAGTTATGTAATCACTATACTCATTTGTATGGTGATAATTCAAAGTGTGTACATGGCATATACAAATCAAATAAAAACAATAGCATTTACTTTTTGTTTGTTTTTTAGTGTTTTTGAAACAGTCCTACTTTGCATCACAAAGTGGCCTGAAACTCAAACTTACAGTAATCCTCCTTCCTTCATTCCCCAAGTCTTGATATTATAGACACAAGTTAGCAGGCCTGGATTTTCTCTTTATTTCTTAATGTTTGGAACCTTTTAACAACTCCCTTCTAGTTCTTCATTCCTTCTAACTCTTCATAAAGTACTATGCTGTGGAACATCAGCAATGCAGAAGGTGGATGAATACAAATATTATTTGTGATCAAATTTATCTAAGATATATTCTGATGTCTGGTTTATAACAAGAAGTCAAAGTTTGAGTGATAATGAAATATCCAAATAGATTGTTTACTAGTATTTATTGTCAGACTAATAATAAGTACTACTTGTAATGAAATATGCTTACTTAGTGTATTATTCATCTAGTGGGAATATGTACAACGGTTATTTCAAGGCAGAAAAAGGAGTAATTCTCCCCTTACTTAAAAATTATTTGAGGGGCTGGAAAGATGGTTTCCACGGTTAACTAGCACTTGCTGCTCTTGCAGAGGACTGGAGTTCAATCTCTAGTACCGCTTCGGTGGTTCACAACCACATGTAACTCCAGCTCCAGGAGATCCATCACCCTCTTCTGGCCACTGCCAGCATATTTGTTTGTGATAACTAAGACCTGGTTTACACACAAATGTCTTTTATCAGTACATAAATAGAAAGCCAAATACCCACAAAGTGAGACAGTGCTCACAAATATAAAGGAATGAGCTGTCAGCCATGCTTCGACATGGAACACTTTCAGAATAATTTAACTGGATTTACAAAATCCAGACAACTCAAGAAAGCATCCTTCAGTGAAATGATATGTCCCTTTTTTTATAAAGTTCTAGGAAATGAAAACAAACCTTTAGTTAGAAGAAACATATCAGTGGCTACCTGAGCCATGAAATTAATGTTGTAGATAAAGAATAAAAAGAAAAATTACAGAAGAACTAAAAGAAAGCTCTAGAGCTAATGAATATTTTCATTACCTGGATTATGATAATGGCTTCTTAGGTCTATATGTATCCTGATAATGCTTCAATACTTGTCTTTCTGTAAAGTTACTTTTCTTTTTCTTTTTCTCTTTCTTTTTTTTTTAATTTAAAAGGGAGGTTTATTTTGTGGGGTACTTACAAGTGAAGGGATAAGTTACAGGGTCTGGGAAATGTGAAATGCAGTCCAGCCGTGTTCTCTGGAGAACTCTGCTCAGTCTACCTCCAGCTTTTCTTTTGTGTTGAGGTTCAAATGTGTTGAGGTTCAAATCCAGGGCCAATATGTATCAAAGTTGTCTTATGCCAAGTTTGTCTCTATATGGCTGTTTTGAAAAATAAGAAATACAGTTAATTTGGACTTGGTGGCCTAGAAGACCCAAGATACTGCAGCTTTGTGACTTTCAGCAAATTATTCCCACTATTTAAGCATCAGTCTTCTTCCATGCAACACAATATGGGAACTAGCTACTTTCCTGTTTTGTGGGGTTTTTTTTATTAAATTTATTTCACATCCTGATGACAGTCTCCCCTCCCTCCCCTCCCATCTGTCCTTCCACTTCCCCTCTGCCACCCCCCCCCAATCCACAGCTCTTTTTCTGTTCAGAAAGGGGCAGGCCTCCCATGGGTATCAACAAAGCATGGCATATCAAGTTGCAGTAGGACTAAGCTCCTCCCTTTGTATTAAGGCTGGGAAAAACAACCCAGGATGAGGAATAGGTTCCCAAAGGCCAGCCAAAGCAATAGGGACAGGCCTGATCCCACAGTTACAAGTCCCACAAGCAGACCAAGCTACACAACTGTCATATATAAATAGAGGACCTGACTCAGTCCCATGTAGGCTCCCTGGTGTACAGTTCAGACTCTGAGTTCCTATGAACCCAGGTTAGTTGATTCTGTGAGTTTTCTTGTGATGTCCTTGACCCCTCTGCCTCCTACAATCCTTTCTCCCCCTCTTCTGCAAGATTCCCCAAGCTTGGCCTAATGTTTGGCTGTGGTTTTCTACATCTGTTTCCATCAGGTGCTGGATGAAGCCTCTCTAATGACAATTGGGGTAGTCTCCAATATGTGAGTATAGCAGAATATTGTTAGGCATCATTACATTGACTTTTTTTCTCTAGTTGTGTTTGATTCTATCCTGTGTCTCTGGACCATCCAGCCTGTGGGTTCTGGCACTCCAGGCAGTGTTGGTGGTGAGCTCACTCTCATGGCATGGGTTTCAGGCTGGACCAGTCATTGGTTGGCCATTCCCACAATCTCTGCACCACCTTTACCCCCACACAGTCTATAGGCAGGACAGACTCTAGGTCAAAGGTTGTGTGCCTGTGTTGGTGTCCCAATCCCTCCACTGGAAGTCTTGCCTGGTCACAGGAGATGGCCAGTTCAGGCTATGCATCCACTATTGCTGAGTCTTAGCTGGGATCATCCTTGTAGATTGCTGGGAGTTTCTACCTGACCCTGAAATGACCCCCTTTCAAGTCATCTCTTTCAGTACTCTCCCCATCCATCCACCCCCCCCAAACCCAATCCCTCATGTTCCCATCCCCACCCCACCCCCAGTCCACCCTCGAGATCTCTTCTATTTCCCCTTCGCAGGGAGATGCATGATTCCACCATTGGACTCTCCTTGTTACCTAGCCTCTCTAGGTCTGTGGATTGTAGCTTGGTTATCCTTTACTTTACAGCTAATATTCACTTATGAGTGAGTACATACCATGTTTGTCTTTCTGAGTCTGGGTTACCTCACTCAAGATGATTTTCTGTAGTTCCATCTATTTGCCTGCATATTTCATGATGACATTATTTTTAAATAGTTGAGTAATACTCCATTGTGTATATGTACCACATTTTCTTCATCCATTCTTCGGTTGAGGGGCATCTAGGTTATTTCCAGGTTCTGGCTATTACAAATAATGCTGCTATGAACATAGTTGAGCATGTATCCTTGTGGTATGATTGAGTATCTTTGGGTATATGCCCAAGAGTGGTAAAGCTGGGTCTTGAGGTGGATAGATTACCAATTTTCTGAGAAACCACCATACTGATTTCAAATTTGACTGTACAAGTTTGCACTTCCACCAGCAATGGAAGAATGTTTCCCTTGTTCCACATCTTCTCCAGCATGTTTTTTATCTCAGCCATTCTGACAGGTATAAGATAGATTCTCAGAGTCATTTAGGTTTCCATTTCCTTGATAACTAAGATGTTGAACATTTATTTGTTTCTCAGTCATTTGAAATTCTGTTGAGAATTCTGTGTTTAGATCTGTACTCCATTTTTTAATTGGATTATTTGGTTTGTCGATGTCTAGTTTCTGGAGTTCTTTATATATTTTTGAAATTAGCCCTCTGTCAGATGTGGAGTTGGTGAATATCTTTTCCCATTCTATGGGATCCCATTTTATCTGATTGACAGTGTTCTTTGCCTTATAGAAGCTTTTCAGTTTCATGAGGTTCCATTTATTAATTATCAATCTTATGTCTGAGCTACTTGTGTTCTCCTGTGCCAATGTGTTCAAGGCTATTTCCCACTTCCTCTTCTATCAGGTTAAGTATAACTGGATTTATGTTGGCACCTTTGATACACTTGGTGGTAGATATGTATCTATTTGCATTCTTCTACATGCCAACATCCAGGTATACCAGCACCATTTGTTGAAGATGCTTTGTCTTTTCCATTGTATAATTTTGGCTTCTTTTGTCAAAAATCAGGTGTCCACAGTTGTGTGGATTTATGTCTGGGTCTTCAACTCAATCTATTGATCCACCTGTCTGTTTTTATGCTAATACCATGCTGTTTTTTATTACTATAGCTCTGTAGTAGAACTTCAAATCAGGGATGGTGATACTTACAGAAGTTCTTTTATTGTACAGGATTGTTTTACCTATCCTGAGCTTTTTGTTTTTCCATATGAAGTTGAGTAATGTTCACTCAAAGTCTGTAAAGAATTGTGTTGGAATTTTTATGAGGATTGCATTGAATCTATAAATTGCTTTTGGTAAAATGGCCATTTTTACTAGGTTAATCCTACCAATCAATGAGCATGGGCTATATTTCCATCTTCTGAGATCTTCTCCAATTTCTTGCTACAAAGACTTGAAGTTCTTGTCATACAGGTTCACTTGCTTGGTTAGAGCTACTCCAAGGTATATTATATTATTGTGTCAACTGTGAATAGTGTTGTTTCTTTCTCAGTCCATTTATCATTTGAATATAAGATGGTTAGTGATTTTTTGAGTTAATCTTGTATCCTGCCACTTCACTAAAAGTGTCTATCACCTGTAGGAGGTCCCTGGCAGAATTTTGGGCTTGCTTATGCATACTATTACATCATCTGCAAATAGTGATACTTTTGACTTCTTTCCAATTTGTATCCCCTTGATCTCCTTTTGTTTTCTTACTGCTCTAGATAGAAATTCGAGTACTATATTGAAATGATACGGAGAGAGTGGAAAGCCTTGTCTTGCTCCTGATTTTAGAGGAATTACTTTGAGTTTCTCTCCATTTAGTTTGATGTTGGCTGTCAGCTTGCTTAATATTGCTTTTATTATATTTAGGTATGTTCCTTGTATTCCTGATCTCTCCAAGACCTTTATCATGAAGGGGTGTTGGATTTTGTCACAGGCTTTTTCAGCATCTAATGAGATGATCATGTGGGTTTTTTTCTTTCAGTTTGTTTATATGGTGGATTACATTGACAGATTTTCATATATTGAATCATCCCTGTATCTTTGGCATGAAGCCTACTTGATCATAGTGGATGATCTTTTGTATGTGTTCTTGGATTCAGGTTAGCCAGTATTTTATTGAGTATTTTTGCTTTAATGTTCATGAGGGAAATTGGTCTATAATTATCGTTCTTTGTTGACTCTTTGTGTGGTTTGGGTATCAAGGTGACTGTGGCCTCATAAAAAGAATTTGGTAATGTTCCTTCTTTTTCCATTGTGTGGAACAATTTGAGGAGTATTGGTATTAGCTCCTCTTTGAATGTGTGGTAGAATTCTGCACTGAAACCACCTGGCCCTGGGCTTTTTTTGGTTGGGAGACTTTTAATGGCTGCTTCTATTTCCTAAGGAATTATTGGCAGGTCTGTTAAATTGTTTATATGATCTTGATTTAATTTTGGTGTGTAGTATCTATCAAGAAATTTGCCTATTTCTTTTATATTTTCCAATTTTTGGAGTACAGGGTTTTGAAGTATGACCTAATGATTCTCTGGGTTTCTTCAGTGTCTGTTGTTATGGTCCCCTTTCTGTTTCTGATTTTGTTAATTTCTCTCTCTGCTTTTTATTTAGTTTGGATAAGAGTTTGTCTATCTCATTGATTTTCCCAAAGAATCAGTTTTGTTTTATTGATTCTTTGTATTGTTTTCTTTGATTCTATTTTACTGATTTCGGCCCTCCATTTGATTATTTCTTGGCATCTATTCTTCTTGGGTGAGTTTGCTTTATTTTTCTTCTAGAGCTTTCAGGTGTGCTCTTAAGTCGCTAATATAAGATTTCTCCAATTTCTTTCTTTCTTTCTTTCTTCTTTCTTTCTTTCTTTTTTTTGGGGGGTTTTTTTAAGACAGGGTTTCTCTGTGTAGCTTTGAAGCCTTTCCTGGAACTCACTCTGTAGTTCATGCTGGCCTCGAACTCACAGAGATCCACCTGCCTCTGCCTCCCAAGTGCTGGGATTAAAGGCGTGTGCCACCACCGCCCAGCTTCTCCAAATTCTTTATGCAGACACTAAGTTCTATGAACTTTCCTCTTAGTACTGCTTTCATTGTGTCCCATAAGTTTGAGTATGTTGTGCATTCATTTTCATTGAATTCTAGGAAGTTTTTAATTTATTTCTTTATTTCTTCCTTTAGCCAGTTGTAATTCAGTAGGGAATTGTTCAGTTTCCATGAGTTTCCAGGACTTCCGTAGTTTGGGTTGCTGTTGAACTCTGTTACTCCATGGTGATCTGATATGATACAGGGGGTTATTCCATTTTTTTGTATCTGTTGAGACTTGCTTTGTGACCAAGTCTGTGGACAGTTTTGGAGAAGGTACAATGAGGAGCTGAGAAGAAAGTATATTCTTTTGTGTTTGGTGAAATATTCTGTAGATGTCTGTTAAGTCCGTTTGAGTCATGACATCTGTTAGTTCCATTATTTCTCTGTAATTTCTGTCTGGAAGACCTGTCCATTGTTGAGAGTGGGGTGTTGAAGTTTCCCACTATTAATGTGTGGGATTTAATGTGTAATTTAAGCTTTAGTAATGTTTCTTTTGCACATGTGGGTGCCCTTATATTTGGGGCATAGATGTTCAGAATTGGGATTTCATCTTGGTGTATTTTTCCTTTCATGAATATGAAATGTTCTTCTCCATCTTTTTTGATTAAAGTCTTTTTAGTTTGAAGTCTATTTTGTTAGATATTAGGATAGCTGCACTAGCTTGCTTCTTAGGTCCATTTGATTGGAATGTCTTTTTCCAAGCTTTTACTCTGAGGTAGTGCCTGTCTTTGAAGTTGAGGAGTGTTTCTTGTATGCAGCAGAAGGATGGATCCTGTTTTTGTATCCATTCTCTTACCCTGTGTCTTTTTATTAACAAATTGAGTCCATTGATACTGAGAGATATTAATGACCAGTGATTTTTTAATTCCTATTATTTTTGGTTGGTGATTGTGTGTGTGTGTGTGTGTGTGTGTGTGTGTGTGTGTGTGTTTCCCTTTGAGTTTTGATAGTGTGAAATTATTTCCTGTAATTCCATGGGTGTAGCTAACTACCTTGTATTGGAGTTTTCCTACTAGTACCTTCTGTAGGGCTGACTTTGTGGATAGGTATTGTTTAAATCTGGTTTTGTCATGGAATATCTTGTTTTCTCCATCTATGGTGAATGAAAGTTTTGCTGGGGAGATAACTGGCCCATGAACTGTGGAGTGGTGGCTGTGGAGCCCCCATGGGACTGGTATAGGCCCTCTGGATATGGAAGATGGTTGTTTGGCTCGAACTGTTTGGGGGGCACCCAGGCAGGGGGATCGGGATCCATCCCTGGTGCATGGACAGGCTTCTGGGTATCTGGTGCCTGTGGTGTGACACCTTGCACAGCCTTGGTGCAGTGGGAAGGGACTTGGACCTGCCTGGGCTCAGTGTGCCGGGCTCTGCTGACTCCCCATGGGAGACCTTGATTTGGGGGATGTGGGGATGTGGAGTCGCTTGGGAGGAAGGGCTGGGGGTGGGGGAAGAGGGAGGAGATGGGATCTGTGGGTGGTATGTGGAGTGAGTAGAAAATTTCTTTTTTTTAATATATATATATATATATATATATGTATATATATATATATATATTATTTTACAATACCATTCAGTTCTACATATCAGCCATGGATTCCCCTATTCTCCCCCCTCCCACACCCTCCTCTTACCCCAAGTCTACCCTCCATTCCCACCTCCTCCAGGACAAGTCCTCCCCCGAGGACTGCGATCAACCTGGTAGACTCAGTCCAGGCAGGTCCAGTCCCCTCCTCCCAGATTGAGCCAAGCGTCCCTGTATAAGTCCCAGGTTTCAAACAGCTATCTCATGCATTGAGCCCAGGACCTGGTACCACTGCCTAGATGCCTCCCAAACAGATCAAGCCAATCAACTGTCTCACCTATTCAGAGGGCCTGATCCAGTTGGGGGCCCCTCAGCCTTTGGTTCATAGTTCATGTGTTTCCATTCATTTGGCTATTTGTCCCTGTGTTTTATCCAACCTTGGTTTCAACAATTCTCGCTCATATAAACCCTCCTCTTTCTCGCTATTTAGACTCCCAGAGCTCCACCCGGGGCCTAGCCGTGGATGTCTGCATCCAGATTCCTCAGTCCTTGGATGGGGTTTCTGGCACAATTAGGGTGTTTGGCCATCCCATCACCAGAGTAGGTCAGTACCGGCTGTCTCTCGGCCATTGCCAGCAGTCTTTTGTGGGGGTATCTTTGTGGATTTCTGTGGGCCTCTTTAGCACTTTGTTTCATACCAACACAATTCTTCACAGACCTGGAAAGAATAATACTCAACTTCATATGGAAAAACAAAAAACCCAGTATAGCCAAAAGAATCCTGTACAATAAAACAACATCTGGAGGCATCACAATCCCTGACTTCAAGCTCTACTATAGAGCTACAGTAATAAAAACAGCTTGGTATTGGCATAAAAACCGACATGTGGACCAATGGAATTGAATTGAAGACCCTGACATTAACCCACATACCTATGAACATATAATTTTTGACAAAGAAGCCAAAAGTGTACAATGGAAAAAAGAAAGCATCTTCAACAAGTGGTGCTGGCATAACTGGATATCAACATGTAGAAGACTGCAAATAGATCCATATCTGTCACCATGCACAAAACTTAAGTCCAAGTGGATCAAGGACCTCAACATAAATCCAGCTCCTCTGAACCTGCTAGAAGAGAAAGTAGGAAGTAGTCTTGAATGCATTGGCATAGGAGATCACTTCCTAAATATAACACCAGTAGCGCAGGCACTGAGAGAAACAATCAATCAATGGGACCTCTTGAAACTGAGAAGCTTTTGTAGAGCAAAGGATACAGTCAACAAGGCAAAGCGACAGCCTACAGAATGGGAAAAGATCTTCACCAACCCCACATCTGACAGAGGACTGATATCCAGAATATATAAGGAACTCAAGAAATTAGACATCAAAACGACCAACAGTCTAATTAAGATATGGGCTAAATAGAACTAAACAGAGAATTCTCAACAGAGGAAACTCAAATGGCTGAAAGACATTTAAGGAATTGCTCAACATCCCTAGTCATCAGGGAAATGCAAATCAAAACAACTCTGAGATACCACCTTACGCCTGTCAGAATGACTAAGATCAAA